>NW_027471400.1:0-25864 GCF_051020765.1 Lasioglossum baleicum
TAACATAAATACAATAATTTGACATGCGTCACTAATATTTATACGGAGTTAATTTGACATCGCGTTGAAAGTTAACGTATGAAGTAATTTGTGCTAATTACTATTACTTATAATACTACTACCTAAAATACGGTGGATGAAGTACTGGCTCACATTGCACTTCCGAGTAATAGGGATGCAGCTCGCAGCCATTCCTACGACGTTCACAGTGCTGACCATCACCTACGTGACCGGTGGGACAATTTCCATAACTGAAAAGTATTTATGCTATTAAAAGCAGTAAACTATGTATGAATATAAGGTAGAAGATACGATTTATTGGCTACGAACATAAAAACGGGCGAAAGTAGTTTTTGGGGTAATTCTATAAATTATTGGGATTTAAATTAGGAAAAATAACAAGAATTTATCACATTTTTATTAATGAATAAATACTAATTAAAATGATATTTTTAATTATATGAGCATAATTGAATTTGGATAGATAATGATACTAGGTGATAGAAATTTTGCTATTGATTTTGGAATTTGATTTAAAATACATCAAATTAAGAACGAATTATAAATAATTTACTTTTCTTAGTATGTGAATATATGAAGTTTTCGTTTTGCATAGAGTATAAAAAATTATTATAATAAAATTACTATAAAGAAAATTATTACAAAAATATATAACATTTCTATAATATTTAGCATAGAAGAACAAGTTCCGTGTTACTTAAGTTAATAAACTTTATTCACTCAAAATTATATTTATAGGTTATAGAACGAATTGATTTTGAGATTAACTCGCGCTTAAAGCTGTCTCGTTTCAACACGCGTGCGATCGAGTCGGTGATTTCTTTCGTTTCAACGGTGTTAACGAGTTATAATGATTGGCAGTTCGCGAAGTTGACGGGAATCTTCGGAATCTCTCTGTATTATTCGGGTTTTATCGAATTTGGAATTTTATGGGCACACGAGTTTCGAAGGATCGAAATTTTTGCAAGCGTAGAAGATGAAGAATATGCGAGTCATAGTGTCAGGTGAGCGACTATGGAGTTGATCGTTGGCTGCTTCTAATTCTAGACAGGAATTCAGCGGTGTAGCGGACAGCCGCAGCTTCACCGTTGCAAACGGTACCGTGGAAAGGACAACTTACTAATATGACTATCGACCGATAGATATAGAGAATATGACCGAGAGATTTAATATCGAACTTAGGACAATTGACTTTTCAACAGTCCCGATATCTTCATCGCTGACAGAGTGTTCCGACAGGTAGGATGTCGCAAAGATATCAAGTGCTCCTAACACATAAGCTACCGGTCGTTCCATTTCAAATTAAGTAACTCGAAATATCGTATCCAGAGACCGAATTTTCAAAGAAGACTGAACCACTGAACCCGATATCGAGACAGAAAGGCACGAAGACGTTACGTACAGTCAATGGAACGTTATTGAAAAAACAATTACTATTTACTGAAAAGAACTTATATAACGAACAAATCTCTACGATAATCCACCTGCAGCTCTCGTTACTACGAGAAAGCCTCTCGATTTGTTAAGAAGCGTTAACCAAAATTGGCAATCTCTAGAAAATGCGTCAAGGCGCGTTATGAGCCAACTAACTGGAAACTCTGAATTTACAGAAATTAGCATTTCATCGTGAAAGAACTAGATCTTGAAAGAAGAATGGACGCAAGTCAACATCTCTAAAAAGGCGTTCACGCGTTCTCACAGACGCACTCACGCCGTACGTACACCACACCGCTGACCTACCCCACGGAGAATCGTGTTTCAATACAGAAATCGAAAACCATATGAATACGTTGAAGCTCCGTTTCGTAGCACGCGAAACGCGCCCGCGCGCGCATCAAGCAACCTTTGCGCGCACCAGTTAGTGCGTTTCGCTGTTGCGTGTTATTACACGGTATCATCGGGCGCGCGTGCCATTACGATTACTCGTTTCTTCGATTTCCCCTGTCGACGACCCTTTTTAATCGCTCCTCGGGTTCTCCGCGGGTTCCGACCGGCTCTGATCGTTACCGAATCAGCTGATTTCGTGTTTTAGTGGCTGGATACGTTGATCAATCTAGAAACCGTGTTTATTCGACACACTGTTTCGTTCTCATATGCACGGACAGTTGCGAATTGTCAGTTTAATTCTTGATCAGTTTATGTAGATCTCTCGATTGGTTCGCGTAGATCGGTTTCGGTGATTTAAATCGGAGTATGTTGATTCCGGATGCTCGTTTTAGTGCTCCAATCGCGTTTCTTGTCAAATTTGATTGCTCCGAGGTCTGTAGGTTTTTGGATTTCTGTTCGACAAAATTCTAAGACATATAACGGAGTCTAGATTGTATCTGCTTTATAGCGACCGCTAACGATTCGCGGATTTCTTCGTGTAGTTGACTCAAGAGTCTCGGCCACTGAAATCGTATTCTATGCCGTCTTGCTCGTATCCTGTAGTCCCTGGAGGCTTTTTTACGCCGTTCATTCGGACACCGTTGCCTCCAAAAAACCACAATTTGTGCCCGCCGTCAACAATTGCACAATGCTATTCCGCGGTTTCGTTGCGGTACTTACAAGTTTACAAAATTTAGAAAAATATATGCGCTATGTAATATATTACACTTTACTCGCTACATAGCATAAAATGTCCTAAGAGTTTCTATTATGGAAGATGTCGGCGAAAGTGTTCAGAACTGTAGAAGCATGTAAGACAAATCGATGTGAATGTTAATAATGAAGGACAACTTTCGATTGGCAGCATGGTATAGTCTATGTTGGTGAAATTTACCAGATAAGAAACAGAAACAGTTCCGAAATGCTGGTCCCCGAGAAACGGGGAACGAACAACTGACGAATGCGGGCAAAATTGACCGCGTTGGTTAAATAATGGCCCTCCTTGCGCTTCCTTAAATGGTGGGCAGTGCGGGTATTTATATGAGTTGACTCCAATTGGCGTACGTACCGTGAGAATTCAGTATCTAGCGCGTAGACCGTGTGTGAACCGACCGGCCGGATAAGACAAATGGGTGAACTAATCGTGTAAATTAGGCACAAAGTTACGTAATTCTGGTCTATCTTCAGCCATCCGTCCGCTGGAATCTCAAGCGCAGACGATCAATAATAACGGCTTGGATTTGGAACAATTAACGATTCCTCTATCGAAACTTCATTAGCGCTGTCTGAAACAGCTAGTAATTGAAGTATTGTTCCTCATACCCGAGATCTGGTTTAACTGCGAATTACTTGTCTCACTTTGGAAAATAGATTACTTAATTTTACCACTAGGTACTTTATTAATTCGTCCAAATTACATTACATTATTCAAGATCGATTGAAAGTGAACTTGGATTAAGCGAAACGATATATTCGAGTAAGTAGGCTACTACGTAAATAGCTTCAGGCTCTCACACATCGATCGATCGAATGCATATTCTGTCAAACGATCTATACAATCGTGTAATTACTGAAAAGACACCAAATACATTAAGCATCTGCCGAGGAACAACGGGATTTCGCTTCCTCGATTGAAGTGGTAAAAATCACAAGGTGCGCAGCGGGTAGAGGCAGAGAGAAAGAGAGAGAGAGAGAGAGAGAGAGAGAGAGAGAGAGAAAACGAGCTAGAGAAATAATTTACAATTGAATTTTCTTTCTCCATTTTTCTTTTGTTACCTAGTGATCATAGAATGCTTGTAGAAATTAATAGGAATATTAATTTAGACAGCATTGTCTGATTGTAATTTAAAATAATTTATAAAGTAATTTTCTACTCCACATTGACAATGTGATGGTATAACGCGGTGAATAATGGTAATTTTGAAGATAAAATTCATCGTTCAAATCGATCTTAGTTACTGTTACTTTGCCATCGGTCGATTATGAGCCAGTGAAGCCTGTTCACCTGTCGTGTTCGATGAGAACGCAATTCTTCGACGAAGAATAACTCGTATCGTCTGAACGTTTAATTAGATACAACGAGTATTATAAAGAAGTGAAGACGTTTATGTCCATAAAACACGTACAAACATATAAAAAAAGTATTTATCAATATATTTAAATCTAAGCATCGTGTAATCATACGATTGATTTTTACTTTCCACTGGCAAAAGAAAAAATCTGTTACAGTTACCTTATTTCAAAGATTATGAAGTTCCCTATTAAATGTTATTTGCTACATTTTACCAGAAAAGTGTCAAAACACCAGAAAACTAAAGGAGCCCGGAATGCACAAAATTTAATATTTTATTAGTTCAAAAATAACGGAATGAAAGTAAATGAAATATCTGGCACTACCAAATTTCAAAAAACTATGGTGAGTTCCTACCAATCACCCTTTCGCTTACTAATATTCCATCCGAACGCAATTAGTTAATGCAGATCGAATTATTGGAAAATTACTTGAAGGATGTACGAGCACCAAAGTAGCACCTCCCGCGAATCAATTTTGGAGCCAACGAGTAACGTAAATGCCATTTTCACCGCCGAATACCGCCCCTGAATGTCTCGTGCGAGAAACGTAATGGCCAAGCGCGTGGCAAAAAGGCGATCCTGCATGTGGCGAAGTATCTGGAGCGGACACCGAGTCCGAGGGACGTCGAAGAGGGCTTCGTTTTACAATCCCGGAGCTACACGGTCGGGAGTCGACGAAACCGGAAATAAAAAAGAAAAAGAAAGAGGAGGGAAGTCGATGACGATAAAGAAGGAGAGAAGGGGAGGAGTGGAAGTTTGCTAAAATGAATGGCTGTGCCAACTTAACCATGATTTATGGAGAGGGCTGGCTAATATTCCATTCTATTGACATCGCATTATCCGTTCGTCAAATTACACACCAACGACCCGGATTTTCAGGAGCCGGTCCTGGCACAAAGTAATCTTTGCATTCATCGTTTCGTTATCTGAGGATCACCTTGTTCCCATGAGTCCGACGATATCTTATCAATAACCGTGAATATATATTGCATCATATTCTACCGAATCTCGTCGTCATAATTTGGTTAATTCTTGCGTTAATTTGGAAGAGTTCCGAGATCGCTTTAACGGAGGTTCGTGGTGGATCTTTTTCTTAAGTTAACTGATATTCTCTTTTGGATTCTTTGTTAATAATTCCGTGATAAACTGCATGTTTTTAATATTTATAGGCGAAGAAGGATAGAGGAATTTAGAAGCGAAAGTTACCGCGAGGGTCGAGGTAAGGAAGTAGTAAAGGAGAAAGTGAAGTATACAGGGAATAAGAAATAAACCGAAATGGTGATTGACATAGGACGTCTTGTTCATATAAATACCGACACGCGACTACCGGAACTGGTGCTTCTCCTTTCATAATCATTCGCGCGGTTTGAACAGAGGAAGGTGCAAACGATTACGACACGTTTGTTCATTAATTTCTTAATCTCCCTGTTATCGTTTTTGCTATGAGAAACGGCTATAGTGAATCTATCCCGGCTAGTAAATCTATCTTCGGATACGAACGATCATTATACAGAATCTTGAAGGAATCAACAATCGACCGATAAGATATTTTATCACGACTATAAATTTTAGTACCATCACGAACGGTTTCCCTTAACAAAATATTTAATCAATTAATTGATTCTACCAAATTACTTTTTGCACCATCTATAAAATACTTGAGAAAATACTCAGGGTGGCAAAGGGATTAATAAATCTACACGCATCGTTATCGATCTTTTCGTATCACTCGTATTACTCGCGAAATGATCTAAAAATTTAGAAATTTAAAACAAAGGAAGAAAGAGGAGCGATTTTTTCTGTCTACAAAACGTATTATCCAAATATCTATAGCGTAGCATTTACCAATGGAAATAAAATTTTGCGGCCGCTTGGCCGTGTCAATTCGCAGACGATACGTCCACTCTGGCAAACGTTCGCGATTTTATTTCGAAAACAAATGCATTTGATGGAAAAATTTGTGTATCGCGTATAAAGGTGAAAATCAAATCTGCGTGATTGCAACTGCGCATAGTGTTTCCGGTTATTCCCCGATAAATTGCGAGAGCACGAAGCACTAATGAAAATCGGAAAAATAATAGGTGAAATTTGCCTGCAAACGCTTCGTTACAACAAATGAGACATTTAGACAAATTTTATAACGAGATGTTATTTATTTCACATAGCGTTAAACGTTCGTTTATAAGATCATACGGTATTTTTCTGTAACTTCATTTTGAAATGATATATTCGCAATTTATGGATTGCAAATATCTTCAAATAATCGTCGACCATCTACTACAAAATTTTCGTTATCCCTCCCGGTTAGTTATCCAAGGTGTACAGGTATCTGATGCAGCACGATCGGTTATCAATCGACACTTTATAGCCTGGGATAGCCATGGTATACAATGTTGCACTCTATTGGTTGGCTACATATTGCAACATTATACGTAGATGCAGCGGGCATCGAGTTGCAGACTGCAATGCGTGCGTGCGTTTAATTAATTCGCTCATACACGCGCCATTCGATGAATTATCGAAACAAACGTTAAGTATTTCGCGTTCGAGCAGCAAACTTTCAGTGTTAATTGCTGACACATGGTATAAAGCGGATGGTCGATCGTTCAGATTAAGATCAAGGATGACACGGATTATGCAATAATAACGAGTTAATTCCGACGATTAATTGCAACGATTTAATATTTGTGAAGTAACCACGATAACATTGATATTTCTTCCTTGCCGGTTGAAAGATGCTAAGTGTAAATAGCGAGACTTAATATCCGGAAATATCTTGTCGCAAGATTATCGGTAGTGTTAATTAATCGTCTGAATAAAGATCACAAAAATGTTCACAAGCCTATAAACCGGACGCACCATACTCACGCGTTTACACCTCATAACTTAAATAATAACTGAGAAAATATCTGAGATGATTAAAAAAAAAAGAAGGATATTAATAACTTAAGATAAAGCGTTGCAGTTTATCCTCCTATCTTTTGCAAACATTCCTCCTTTTGCATCATTGTTATCATATACACTTGCTTAATCTAAGCTTGAATACTACACAAATATCGTGCAATGTACATTCTTCCACCGCGCAAAATATTTGCTATCGGGAACATTAAATGCTACTATTAAATGAGTTACAGAATCTTTTTCTAAATGCAACCTTTACAATCTCATTCGTTGCAAAGATACAATCCAATCGCTTCAAAATTCCACATCACTGATATTGCTTGTCAAATTAGAGATTCCTCCCAAACACCCCACCATGCAACGTGGGTGAAGGACAATATTGTCTACGTGCACAAAGCCGTGCGCACTAAGCGAGCAAGCAAGCAAGCAAGCAAATAAGCAAGAAAGAAAGAAAGAAGAATGGTTGGACAAGGCGCATCGCGTATGCGCGAGTATCTCGTATCCGGTTAGCTGTTAAGAAGGAAGCTCCAGGCCGATGTCGAAGATAAGACCGGAGACCTGTTCTTCTATGCATGGCATTCTCCCGGAGAAGTGGTACCGAAGCCCTCACATAATCCACGGATACGTCGCGACGAATTTGTACGTCTGCCCAATTGAGCCGGAAGCCACCCTGCGTTAGCCTCGTTTCGCGTTCATCGTTCGTCTCGCTCTTCTTTCTAATGTTCAAACTATCTTTGCATATCCTCCATCAATCAAGCAAAAACATTTCCAGCAAAACCTTCGATAATACCCGCATCAGACGACATCAAAATCCTAGATGCTATTAGTAGCATTGCACCGTTCGCCAACGATCGGAAAATCTGTCTATCGTTAAAGGGAGAAGGGGGTGAGCTAGAATGAAATGGTTCGAAAGGGAGAGTGATGACGAGAGGGAGTAGGGGGCTGGCTGGAGACGGAGAAAGAAAGGAGAGCACGGAGCTCGTGTTTCCAGCCGGATGAACAGCAATGCCCGCAGACAAATGAGCATCCCGCCACCATTGTTCGCTTCATTGGCACGGCGCAGCCCCTCTCCTCCATGTTACCCGCCCTGGTTCCGCTTACGTCCCCCCAACCCACTTCTCGTTACGTCATCATTGTCGTCGTCGTCGTCGTTGTCACCTTCGCCGTCTTCGTCGTCTTCGTCGTCTTCGTCATCATCGTACAGCCAGACTCGATCAACCTGATGAGGGCCAACATCGATTAAACATCTCTGCTTCGTCGAATCTCCGTCAACGGGGCCCCCTCCACTTCTCTGTTCGTAGAGAGGTTGGCCACTCTCTTTTGTGTCCGGAGCGCGAGTTCTACCGTGTTCTTCTCTATTTTTACCCTCATTGTCTTCTACGTGTGCTCTCGATGAAAATAACGTACATCGATGCCATGATAGAGGCGACGTAAACCTCGTTGATAGCCTCCACTTTTTGGTCCTATTTTATCTGTAGCTCATTGCCCTTTGCTATTCGATCATCTTCTCTGCACATATATATTTTGTTTCGTATACTTTCCATTTCGTTTGTCATTTGCCGTTTGTTTTTCTTTAATTGTTCAGCTGATAATTTTATATATATCATTCGTTCGGATGCTTGTTTTATCTGCTTCTGTTTTCGAAACACGATGTGCGCGAAGGACTACATGTAGAATCGAAGGTTGCCGTAAAGTTACTTTGTTTGCTTGAAAATCTTGCACCAAGATACGTAATTTGTAACTCTAGAACGTTTAAAGAGCACTTAATCTTTGATTGTTATAAACGATTTTATAGATTTTTCGCTTACAGTTTCCCTTGAAAATTTTCTAAAATCAGTTCCTTAACTCCATTATCCTTTGTGATCCATTTTGCAGTATTTCCTTGACCGATATTAAGGTATAAGAATATTTGTTCAGTTTTGAATTTCCAATATTCCTTGTCTGCAAGTCAAATTATTTCAATTATAGTTATTAACTTATTACGTTATCGTACAAGAGTATATTATATACATACTTAGGTCAAGATTCGCAACTAGCGTGAAACTTTGAAATGTAAGGACTTTGCAGTAACAAACCGGTTAATTGTAACGAAATGTAGGAGTAAGCAAGGAAAAAAAATCGATAAAATGAGAAACAACAGGAGGGTGAATAATCACCCGTGGTTACCGTTTATTGGAGAGGGATGTGCTATTTCACTACGAAATTAACCGACTATCCTGTCTAACTTATTATTAGTGAGATAAAATCGAGAGATCGGTGTGTCCAATCGAATAAGTTACGATGTTACCGCGTGTTTATTAGACTGATGAGACTGAGTGGAACGATGCTATTTTACACAAAAACACGACACCTGAATAAATCGAATTGTCCAATTGTACGAATATAAATTAACTACAATTGTATATTGATTAACATTACTATACAGCTTTACTAACAATGTGAAAATGAAAATGCCTCAACGAGATTCCCTTGATAAATTTGGTTATAATTTCCGTTCGTTTCCGACTGTAACGGTATATACTGTGAAACTTATTTAAGCATAATTAAAATAAGTTTAGCGATAAAAATAATATTGCTATCCGCATTGTGAATGTGTTAATCTCAATAATTAATTATTTTTGTAAACCTTGCTATTATAATACTACATTACTTTTAACTACTTAAGTATTAATTCATTTTCTTCTTTTTATACGTACCTACTACAATCTACATATGTAGATCAAATTAGTATTCTTCATGATATTTTGGAAGATAAATTCTTTTTGTTTTTCTAACTTCACATTTTTTCCTTGCTATAAACGTGCGAATAAATATATGTAGATTGTAATATGTACATTACGTATTTCCTTTGCTTATATTTATCAGCCTGACAGTGCGCAGTGCGCGGTCATCCGGTTCGGGTTTTTGGAAGCACGATGAATTGGCAATAAGAAGGTAACGCGAGAGAGTCAGATGTTGTACAAGGATTTAGCATCTTCGAGTCCATTCATAGCTCCCGTGGCAAAGCACCTTACTCGAATCGAACAACGTCGAGCTCTTGCACCACAGAAATTAATATAATATTATATTTTATTATATAATATAATATTATAATATTATTATATAATATTAATATAATATCTTGCTTATATATATTCAATCTTGTTCTAATTTCCAATTCTATCGAACAGTCAGAATGAATAATGTACCACGTATCGAATAAATTATTTTCAATTAAGAAATTCCTGCAATTTGTGTATTTAAATATATACTGATTATGATAATCGATTTAAAACATTAGATTTAGAAGTGAAAGAGTGTATCGTCAGTTTAATTTTCTTCTTATTAGGATATAAATATTAAGTGTGATAATTAAATGAAAGAGTCTTTTACGTATAATATGATTAAATTGATCGAGTGGGAACAAAAATTTGTTTCTAGGTTATAAATGAAGAATTATTATGCATGAACGATACATGATATAGAAGATTTCTTCTATAGTTAATTCATATTAGTGTTATCATGTGATTTTTCGTCGAAAGTTTTCATGTCATTTAATAACTCCTCGTATGACTCTTTTATCGTTTCACAAACTTCTGGACTCCTATTGAGAATTTATATAATAATAATTTTTAACATTAATGAAGTTAGTCGTCTACATAATTAGAGTGTTTAGAACAAAGTTTGCATACTTCACCAGTTGCAAGTGCCACTTTATCTAGTCCATGCTTTTGAAAGAGCTGGAACTTATTGTACCATTTTCTCTTACATTTTAAAGGTTCCCAATCTTCTTTTGTTGCCACTTCTTTTTCTGTAAATTTTCATTACGTTTCACATTTCTGGCTACAGAAATTAGTTACATACATATCAAATATCGAACACTGTAATGTAACCAGTATTGCTTGAAATATTTAATCTATTATATTTTTAATGTCCTTACCATCATTTTTATTTTACAAATTAGTTTACAAAATGATGCAAGATACAACATGATTATACCTGATGTTACTACGTAAGGTTCAAGGGGCTTCGTTTCTTCTACAAATTTCCAAAATTTTTTTGCTTTAATTCGTTGACTGTAACTCATACTTTTATTGAATGCCAGTTCTATACAAACTTTATCACTTTGCATTATTCTGTTTAAATATACCGCCAATTTCTTCTACGTACGAAGATGTTACTTGCGATTATAATAAGTTACTAGCTTAAATGCAAACATGTAAATGGGATATCTAGTGACATTTAGTATATCATTTGTAATTAAGTCGATAACGACTTGATAGTAATTTAAGAGATTTTAAAGATATTCTATATAATATTATAATAAACATTTTAGGAAAAATCGATTAATATATTCAAAAATACGGCACTATAGCAGCAATAAATGAAAAAATGTTGTTTCGACATTCTGCAAGTAAACGTGCATCCACAAAAAATTTAATTAGTAAGGGGCTTATTCCATGAAAGAACTATAATAAGTTACTACGAGAAGATATGCTCGGCTGTATGAGTACATCTTTGCGTGGGTAGAAAATTAAGACAAAAAGAAAAATGGTTATGACAGGTTATGAGCAGTGCGCGCCGAGAATGTCAAGATGGCTGCCACGTACATCTGATCGAAGGAGTGTACGTTCGCGAAATTTCGCACCGAACTGTGATTAAAGGGGCTGTCTTTCGAGTTCCTGACATGGTGACAATGCGAAGTTAGTCTATATTTCATTCTCTAAAGTTTTATACACAATAATAGAAAAATTAAATGTATGATTCTAAAATATAAATGAATATTAATTTTTACTATTAATTGTGGAAAGATATAAAAGAAATTTATACTTTATTGTGTTTTAAAAAAATATCAATAAATTATTATCATTGAATGGCATTATATGGTCTCTTAAAAAGAAAATAATTAATTTGTATGCAATTATAATGTGATGGTATAGTGTTAAGTAGTAGTATCTAATCACCAAACCACGTGACCACAGTAACCAACCTACAGTGGTCTCTAATTTCAGCTAATGTCACATTATTATTATACATAGATAGATAGATAGTACTATATACTTAGATGTATAATCATCATCAACCAACGAAAAGTCTTGCAGCTCATTTATGAACTAGAATGTTATTGAGGATATATAAATGGTTATTAGAAAAAGAATTAGGCATCATGTAAAATATTATTTCATTTCTTATAATTTTAAAATTTCTTATGTATAATTTTGTAACTGTATCATGTTAAAAATAAATATTTATTTCAATTTAAAGGAACTTTAAAAATCTTTTATTATTCTTGTACAAATTGTATATAATATTATTCTTTTTATAGAACGAAGTGAATAAAATTATATTTTCTCGTTATTTTATAGTTATATACATACGTATAAGAATGATATTTACAGTTGTCATATGAGAATATAGCAGGAAGAAAGAAGTTCTACTATATAAGTACAAGTATACAAGACTAGCGATGATGTAATAGGGACTCTTCAGTTCTCCCTATAAACCAAACCTTTGATAAAAGAAAAGTAGTTGTAGTTTCTGATAATATAATAAATACTTATTAATTAAAAATTAAAATAATTATCGGTTTGTAATATTAATGATACTGAAGATAAGTTAAAGAATATTCTTATGAATTTTATAATTAATTTGTAGATAAAATATTTATAGAAATAGTATATTCATCTTTTAATTAAGCAATGCTTTTTTTATTGAATTAAATAGTTATGATATTATTTTATAGAAAATGTGGACATTGATGAAGCCAAGGGTTTTTTTGAAGGCAACTCCAGTTATGTCTGTATTTATTTTGTATAATAATTTAATTTGTATAATTTATTTTGTATAATTTTATTTACATATACAGTTTTATTTATGGAACTATGACTGCATTAAACATATTAACATTATAATTATGTATAATACTTGCAAAATGTTAATATTATCACTATTTTACTATTTGCTTGTTTTCTCTCTAATTTGCTGCCAGAACTTTCTTTCCACATTAGTGAGTGACAGACAGATGACAGAGTATAACTTCTTTGCATGTTGCAGCCTGAGTTCTATTAATCTGATCAATAAACCTGATTGTACAAGTATAATATCATTATGATTAGTATGTACCTAAAAGTTCTTAAAACTGGTGCTTTTTTCTTTATTTTTTATTCATTCATAACATAATTCATTCATAACAAAATTATATATATATATATATATATATATATATATATATATATTTAACAAATACTTATTTTTGTATAAAGCACATAGGGAGGAACTGGAACAGGTGTTGCAACTCTTAGAAAGAGTTTTAACACTTCTCCCTGAACTTTTTAATAGAAGATGCCAGTGTCATAGTTTCGCAAGAATTTTTTAAAAACCTTTACATCCTGGTAATAGTTGGAAACTACGAAGAGAAGCTATAAGGTACACACACATATATATAATGATGTAATTACATAAAATATTTTGTGTATATATATAATGTATTCTAAATTAACTATAGATATTTTATTTTGTGGTATCAAGCACTTGGCGAAAATGCTTCTGATCATATCCACCAAATATTTGCAAACTTGATACCAGGGTTCCCACCCCAACAACCATCTCCTTATAAGTCTGAACATAAAATAGATGGAAAGGAGGATAAACTTATAAAAGTTATTGCCTGTGATGATAAAGATAAGAAGGAATTTTATGATACACAATTGTCACAAAGTACTTCTCATGACAATGGTTCAAAACAATGTCTTGTACATCAATTGACAGTGGACCTATTCTACCTCCACAAAGTGGGGAAAAGCCTCTTGATAATATGACTATTCGATTTTTAGAAGCATTACTTGAATTTATGGTTACTCAGGTATATCTACATATTTTGAGACAATATAATTATATAGTATTAAAAAAGCAGTAAACAAATTTTCATTTAATTTATTTACAGGTTGTAAAGTTAGAATGGAGAGATAAATATTCTCGACAGCACAAGACTTTTCAATTTTTATTAGAACGTTTTAACACTACGTACCTTCGTCGTATTTGCCCTGAATTTGACGATAATATTTCGTTGTATAAACCGAATTTAAAATTGCCAACGATGCGTAAACCAACGTATCAGAGTTAGGATAATTATATATTATGCTAAGTTGATTAAGTGGAATGCTAGTTTCGCCCATATTGCTAGAAAAGATGCTCGTGTCGCACACCTTTCACATAGGTATTTTAATATTATATATCAGTTGGATGTAATTTATGATATAAAATTTTCTGTTTTAGCACAACTCCAAATGAAGAAACTACAGAGCCAGAACTTCGTCCTGTTTCGGTCACTCAAAATGCCGCTGACTCAACTTTACTATCTCCTGAATCAACTGCGCCTCAGCAAGAAAATCAAAATCAAGAGGACAGTACTGTTTCAGCAGTTACTCTTGTTAGCGGAGTTATACATGGAAACAGAGATAACGTGAATTTTGTACATGAATTGTTTAGACAAGCATTTTTGCTAGACTTTAATCATGTTGGTGCAATAAGAAAGGCTATAGCATGTATAAGGATTGGATTCAGATGAATATACAATTGTTATTTGTAATTTTTTAATGTTAGAATAATATGAAAAAAATGTTCGCTTGCTTTTGCATTTTTTGTTAGGAACTACCACCATTCATGTTAGAACCATTGGATAGTCACAAGGAAAGAGATTTAGAAGAGATACAGTGATAACAATCAAAGTATTAATACCATTTGTCGCCGTCTATATACGAATGAAATTTAGGGAAGAAGTTATATTGTGAATATTGAATATGGTATTTGTGTTGAGGTTGTAATAAATATACATTTCGCGGTTTTTGACCATTTTGGGGATTATTAGAAGAACCGCATTTGAATGTGTAGGTATTTGGCAACGAAGTTGTAGGTAAATAATAATTACCGATACGCAGACCATGGCCAAAGAAGCATTATTTTTTCACTACTTTATAACGAAGTAGATTGAGAAGAAAAGCCGTGGGTATGTGTATTGTAGATAAATTGTTAAGTTCATAAATGACGTTGAAGTCATTGAATGAAAATTATTCTTTGCAAAACATTGTATCGCTATGTTATTGAACAAAAAAAAAAAAGAAAATAATAGTCTACATATGTGCGTATATGCATATACTCATATAGGAAGGAGAAAAATGAACTTATTACATTATTGTGTAAGAATGCTTTTATAAATCGTATTTAAATATTGTACTTAATTAACTATCTTTATTATTATTATTATAACCATTACTCGCTATTATTTATGTTATAAATATACAAATTGCTGTTAACGTTATTATTGCACAGCACTAAACTATTTTTCTTGCTGGATAATTACTCTTGCAACATTTTCAGAATTAAATTTAATCATTTAAGGTCATGAATTTTGAGAAATTTTCAAGAAAATTATTGAAACATTTCCATATGAATTAACATTGTGAAAGCTGTTGTTTTGTTAGTAACATTGAAGCTTGAATTTATATTACTAAAATTATTTGATTCTTTATGATATTGTTTGTCACTTTCTTTTTACAAATTGACATGATCAAATCATCTAAATGCATAAAAGCTATTAAAAACACTTAAAAATATTAATTGTTCGTGCAAAATAATCTACATTATATAAATTTCATTGTATCATTTTACTTATATGAGAGTGTCACTTTGTTTTTCAAGGATCTAAAACAGAGGACATGTACAAAAGATGCGAGTTTACGATTCTACACTTTTATATAGATGTAAAACAAAGTTAATACATATACATACAATAATTGTTTTATACAATTGAGAGGAATACTGTATGTTATCTATTAATTCTACCTTTTTGTCAAAAACAGAATTGAGTAGACATTTTCTTGTTCATGTGAATTAAGCGGTAAAAGAATTGTAATTATTTTAAATCATTAGTTTGGTGAAAGCATTGTTAAAATTTATGGTAATCAGTACTTTGTAGCGCCATTTATGCCTACTAGAATAATAAATAGAATTTCTGAAATTTTTAATAAAATTACTGATGTACAATCTGTACTACGGAATTCGATTTCTATAAGAATATTTATAGAACTTATAGCTATATAGGACAGATAATAATCAAGTAGAAAGAAATAATATTACATATTTGCATTCATATGAACACGTTAAGTAATTTTTTTTTCTGGTAATGATATTCAGGATTGACTTAATGCCTGATTCCCCTGTATCAGATTTTGTTACCCAAAAATTTCTCGAACATCGTACTAATTGTACACATTTCTGCGATGCAATGTACATTTTATTGCACAATAAAATTATGATGACTAATTTCAAGAATCTTCAATATAATTCCGCTTTAAGAAATTCTATAATTTCATTTTTAATTAGCTCAAAGTTGAAATTTCGAAAATTTGACAATTTCGCGCCTTTTAGTTTTACGTGCTTAACGATAGAGAACAGGTGAGTGAATCATTTAGTAAAATGGCTGCCATCAGATGTAAAGTTTATTTGTAAAGATAAAATTTGTTAAAAGTGTTCACTTTAAAATAACTGAAAGTATTTGACGTTGTGCTCTTCAATAATAAAGTCCCATTAATAATCCTCGATGTATAAAAATTAATAGAGTACTTTTAGATCGCGGATTTTCGAATGTGTTTATACACTATTGTGTGCAGACTAAACAAAGTGCGAAAGTACAAAAAAATTGTGCGTGAAATTAGAAGATTTTAATGTTAATTTGTTCTCTTAATCATAAACGTCAGTGAATGTTTGAGAGTGATATTTATGGTTCGGCAAATGTATATACAAGCGTAATGGATGATCACGTCGTGGAACCTCGCACGGACATCCTGGGCTTTGTCAGTGTTCACAAGAGGCGTTTACGTATTAGTAACGAAGAGGTACTTTTACTATATCATTTTGTGTATTTCAGTATGATAAATTGGAATAGAATTTAAAGAAGGTGACAAATTTTTTTACTTTACACATTATAGTACACATTATAGGTTGAAGATAGTATTCCTGAGATGCATATTCAAACACCAGATACATTAAATGATGCGGGTTCAGGTAGGAGAGGTACATCAAGGTACATTCTACACTTATGTATACCGTCATGATGACTTATACTGGCTATGTACAAATAACAATGAGTATGAGCGGTACTGCTATGAGTGATAATACGACATATCTAGTGCATAATCAACCGGATAATCAAACTAATTCTGCATCTGGAGATACAGAAGGGGGTGGGTTTGCTCCTGAATGGATAAACACACATGGTAGAAAATAAATCTAATATATTTGTGTATTTAATTGTTGTGACTTAATATATCTTAATGTAACATGTGTATTAGGTGATCAAGGAGCGAGATGGGCACAAGAAGTACGCGAAAACACCTTGTCACTGACAGAAAGATTAGGGCAATAAGAGAATCGCTTAGTACGAATCACAAGAACAACAAATTGCAGTTACTGAAGAGCAGCGGGGAGTAAAGTTAGGTCTTGGTCATTCTGTATTGTATAGCTTTTTAGTTGGAGAAGCTTCAAGGTATGGTGATTGGAACACGACACTGACATGCTACGCTGCCGTTCTTATCGTACGTTTATCACGGTTTGTTATATGTAATCAAATAAGCAGAACTATATTATGAATGCTTATTTTGAGGGACTTTGCTTAACACTATTATTGCTGGCTATATTGAGGAAAGCATTGCCTGCTGTACCGATCTCTATTACGTTTAGTTTAACATTCTATTTCGCCACCAGGGTAATTGTTGCTCCGTTTGCAAATAATTTAGCGTGCAGGCAAGTGTTCATTTAACTGTAGGTATGATAAGCATAACATTCATAATTTATTACAAAAGAATAGTGCTTATTTATATATTGATCATCGAGCTTTTATATTTCGTTTGAATTCGTCGTTCGTAATGTGTCATTTACACACTTATATCACGGATATATTAATCATCTCGTGGCATGGGACAAATCAAAATGAAAATGTGCGTTATAAGAACTCTCCATTTCATAGCATGCAAGAATATTAAACAAAAGTAATTAAATTAATCGAGCTATGACAATTTATTATCTGTCTTTATATTTACATAACATAGATCGAATAGATCAAGTATAAAAAACGCGGTTGATGGTGATCTCTTTCTTATGTTTTTCTCGGAAATTGTATGAAACATGAGGTATAACGCTTGTCTAAAGAATTTGCTAAGCGTACACACTTCGCGGCTACAAATTACTAGTATCATTAGCCGTCCAGGACAATTCCTCAAGGTTTGAAGTCTGTTTATACACAGCCATGAATTAATCACAAACTTGATTATCTATTTCAATGACAATACGTATTGCTATAAGTTCCATTCGTTACTAAACAACAAGGATTTAATTATTAGCTTGGTTAATAACAATTTTCTTACTCAGAGAATTCAAGGCAAAATGATCTAGTCGTGAAATGGAAAGACGTGATTTCTTTATTATCATAATAGAAAATCCATGGGTTTTAGAAGCGTATATGCCTTTTTTTTTCTTTTTGTTTTTATGAAGAAGCAGTTTCATAAATAGCGCGGGTATATATTTTGCCGAGAATAATCAATAATATCAAAGTTAGCGTTTACTAACAATTCTCTCATTGCCATAAGCATCGCATAACGATTCCAAGTCAACTTTAACATCGCTGTTCCTTTTTGTCTTTACAAACTTTGCCGCGAAACACTGTGTATACATATACAATATATATTATATATAAATCCCCGGAACCGAAAGAACTCCAACAGCGATAAGATATCATTTACACTTCGTAAAATTATGATAATTTTTTGTTTATTATAATTACATACTAGGAAGGAGTTCGTTATTTTTTCTCCTTTTAATATCCAGTCAATCTTCGGTTTATATAGCGCGTATTTTGTAACAATGCTGGTCTAGCTACATATTTACTAGCGATAGACTAGAGTTTAGAGTCAGTAAAATCAACAATTCATTCAAAATCAAAAAGCAAGAAAGGTACTACACTTGGAAAATAGTAAAATTCTAACGGATGAAAAACATTCGGAAAATAGTTGCAACCCGTAACAAGCCAAATAATAATATAACCTTATTGATGATTTAATGAATGATCGTCACTGGAATCCGATATCGTGAATGTCTTCGGGACATATCAGATTTTTGTTTCCCCTTAAATATAAGTTTCACAATATTCTTTTCTTCTTTTGTTACAAATGCTAAGAACAAAACAAATATTAAATATGCCATATATATATATATATATATATATATTTATATTTATATATAATTATATATAATTTTATATATAATATATATATATATATATTTTATAAACAATATATATATATATATATCTTATAAACAATAATCTTTTGGACATGTATTTTGGTAAATATATAATAATTATCGCAAAAGGTGGTAACTATACTTTGCTAATATTTTTCCCGCTTTAGCTTTTCTCTAGTTCATCGATATAAGAAATACATAACGAATTATAAATATCTTCTATGCGATTACCTGAATTTGTTCATTCTTCTACACTCGTATATACTTATTCTCTTGTTGTTTAACTTGTTCCGCATTTACTGCTTTCGCTGTAAGATTACAGCCGCCGTAAATATTCCTCTAGTCGTTTTCTACGTTGCCGCACCACAACTTCTTACCTTGGGAAAACTTGACGAGGTGGAAAGCGTATTGCTGCTACCTATATAATAACTTATATAACCACTAGAGAAATTATAAACTAACATGAAAAGGCTTCTTCTTTCCATATTTTTAATGATTTTAATAATTGCTATAAAACGCGACAATAAGTGGTCATAATCAAATTATTATTATTATAGTTGTTGTCGTCGTCGTTATTATAGTAGTAGAATTATTTATATATACTATAGACGAGTAGAGTTACTTCGTGAAGGTCGCGCGTAATTCACGTACATTAGTCCCGAATTCAGTGGTCGATGACCGGGAATAGATTAGAAACCATGTCGATGTCAACTTGGGATATTACGCGACTTTACGGTCCGACGAGCGAGGGAGAAAAGAAAGGAGATAGAAAACGGGATAGAAGAGAAGGAAAAGACGAGAAAAGAAGAAAGAAAAGGAGGAAGAATGGAAGGAAGAAAAATGGAGGAAAGAGGAAACATAGAATATAGTCGGCGATACGTGGATGGTGTTTATGCTCGGCTCGCGGAATGGACGATGAGGTAATGTTTCTACCGGCTGCTCGCATTGTCCCATATAAATCACGGGAGGAATGACCAGGTGTATGGGTATGGCCGATGAAAAAATGATCGATACGCTTATGTTAATACAGGAACAGAATTATGTTAGTGGGTCCCGAGGAGAGGAGTTTTCGATTAACGTTATTAATCGTGTCATTCGTCATCCTTATGACAAATCAACGAATCATCCTCGCTACCAAACTTCCGTTTTCAACACACTGAAATGAAATTACGCTATGTTAACTTATATCAAACACAAGAATGAAGAAAACATTCGATTCAAGCAAAATACTTGGTAATCTATTAAATATAAAGACAGGTTTATATGTATGTACAAAGATGTAAAAAGGGAATAGAGGAATTAATTATTGAAACAATTGATTCGTATAGCAGATTCTATGAAATGGAATGTTCGCTGGAAAAATCGAATGAGACATTAATCAGAGAACCCATGGATCTGCCAACGAAGCTGGTCATTATGTGTCACCAAGAGAAAACGCGGGAGGAGATATAGCGAGAAGAAATACAAAATTACATTCCAATTCTGCACATTTGTGGGAGAGAACTGATAACGAAAATTGCGGATCACTCGGCAATAAACGACTTGTTGGGTCATATTACATTACCAACCGCGTGATATTTCAGTAATTTCGTCGATAATTAAAGAAAGTACAAGATGTATCTTGTTTATCATTCCTTTTAAAACACAGTATTTTCACGAAACATACACGTTGGAGCGTACTACTGAACAATACGAAATCGTTCAACTTACAATTACTAATTTTGTAATCTATTTTTTATCGGCCATTGCTGCATAAATAAATATTCTTTCACCGCTTTAATTACGTATAATAATGGAATATCGACTATCAGACAACTAACACATTTAAGCCTATATTTCTGTATATATCATAAATTCATAATAACATTTTCTGGAAAAGTTCGCCGTTGCGAAAGGGTTAATAACTGATTACAACATCTAATTCTTAGAGAATGGAGATGTAGTCGAAGATGGAATTTCTTTGTGAAAATTTCACAGTGGTCGTTCAAGAACGAGATACAACACGTATACATGCATGTTATCTAACTAACGATAATATCGACTTAAAACGTACAAGATCCACTAGCAGTTTACATTGGTAAACGGCAGTAGCTAATTACAACGGACGTCAATGAACTTTCAAGCAGAAAATGAAGATTACTGAAATTCTGTGAGTCTCTTTATACGCATCTGAGTGGAGAAGATTGATGATCGCTCGGTTCGATAGAAGGACAAAACGAACAATGGTTCTCTTTAACGTTTGGTGACAATGGAATATTCGAAAAGCGATAAGCCTGCAAGTAGATGGAAACAAAATGACGATAATCATTAAGGAGGAGCGCAGACTTGAATGAAAAGTGCTCCCATATGTATTTGCGTGTGTAGCAACCAAAAATATACAAGAACAAAAGAGATTCGCTTCGAAAACAGATAACAAAGAAAAATCTTTCTGTTTATTTTGTAATATATTAATATGATAATATGAATACGGACATTTCGTGAAATAACTTCTCCTTTCTATTTTGGAGTATTACAAACGTTATGGGGAATGCTGCATATTTTATTAGATTAGGACTAACTCTCCTCATTACTCTGACGAATACGCGTCCTTTGGTCAAGATGACTGCTAAGGAATTTATGTTCGGTTATGAATCCGGTTTAGTTACCGTTGGCAACAAATTAATGCCGTCTTGGATCAAATTCGATAAGCTGGGTCTCATCGGCAGAGTGAGTGTCAATTCCACAATTTCGTCTACTCGAGTCTTCTTAAAAACTGCAAGTTAATTACGATGAAAAGTTAATTCTAATAATCCCAAAAATAAATTATCACTGCTTTCTTTTCGATTTCGTAACAAAATTCTTGCAAAATACCTTCGCAGAGTATAAAGCAATCTTCTCAAATTTCCTACTCCCAATTGAATCTCGCGACCGGAACTCAACTATATATATATATATACATATTACCGAGATTTTAATACGATTTCTTTTACACGCAGATTTACGACTTCGAGAATGACTATGTAACCGTTTACACCGGCGAAAAGGACGTACGTCGCACAGGTCTAATTGAAAAGTTGAACGGCAACGTAGATCTATAGCAATGGACCGAAAAGTGATCGAATGTGAACGGAGCCAGTGATAGAGTAACCGAACGATACTATATTATTCCTTAGGAAAAGTCTCTGTCGCAGTGCCTACGTGGTATGTCGCACTTTAGCACACGCCACATACCAAGCACCAAAGAATCTCGTATTCCAATGAGCCAGTGATAGAGTAACCGAACGATACTATATTATTCCTTAGGAAAAGTCTCTGTCGCAGTGCCTACGTGGTATGTCGCACTTTAGCACACGCCACATACCAAGCACCAAAGAATCTCGTATTCCAATGATTCCACAATGTCCCGAAAAGTCCTCGTGCTATTATTAATTATCAATTTCGAAACAACGATCCATATGAAATATTGCAGTAATATATGTACAATTAAATATTAAAAAATATTTATTACCAAAAGATATAGTAAACGAAATTGAAATATCATTTTGCAGAACTGGAGAGACAACAATGAATGGGCTGCACACCTACGAATACAAATTCTTTGAAAACATAATGGATATTAGTGACTATAACCCAGAGAACAAGTGTTTCTATCGGTATGGACACTGCTTGAAAGTTGGTTTAATCGATGTCACCGATTGTTATTACGGTAAGGCGATTTAAGCCATAAAAATAAATATTAAAAATAACATAGAGCACATAGAGGTATAATATAACTCAAATAAATAACATATCTCAATAACCATTAACATTAAAAACATAAAATTAGAGACAGAAATTTTGTACGTTTACGTAGGTCAATTTACCTTTGCAATCATGCAGGATTTCCCATCGCAATGTCGAATCCACATTTCTACAAGAGCGATCCAAGCATTTCGAAAACTGTCAAAGGTTTAAATCCAGGTAAAGATATTCACGAATCGTTTGCTTATATCCAACTAAACTCAGGTCTACCGGTAAAACTTGGCTTCCGTTTTTAAATAAATATGGCTTTACAAGATATCGGGCACATGGCTAGGGTAGAAAAATTCGAAAATCTTGTTTCACCGTTGCTGTGGTTTGAAGTCGTAAGTATTGTAATATATCGAATTGCGATTAAATTATGTAAATCATATTATAAATTTAATTCTAAGGAGTATCTAATTTTCAAAACATTTGTTTTTTTTTCCTTTTCTAGGGAATGTATGAATAACCAATATCAATGCTTACTCGTTTCTGGTTTTACTTAAATTTTTTACCAATTCTGCAGGATGTCCTGAATTATTTCTTGTCCTTGGTTATCATTGTACCTATAGCGCTTGAGGTTCATAAGACCTTTTTGTATCAGCCAAAAGGATCGCTATCACCTCGACAATGGTTAGGTTTTCGAATACAAAATCAAAAATTACCAGTTTTTAACAATAGCCAGATATTGTCTTTAAAACAAGAAATTGTCCGACTATTAACACACGATTAGATTTCTAGATAGAGGCTATTCCCCACGTAAAACTAAAACTCAGAACCAATGGAGCGCAACGGATCATTTTAGATTTCGAGATATTGCAATCTATGCGGCATGTGAAAAAGTACTGTTAGAATCTCAAAGTGTTTACCATTTAATACGAATTGTATTCAAGTGCAATTATATCATGCAATTATATATAACACAGCAGTGACATCTTACTCTAAATTTTCTGGTTAAAGTATATATGTCAATGCAAGCGGTGTTAATTCAGAAACAATGATGTTTCTACTACTACGTATATAATACGCATATAATATGTATTGTTATTAAAATAAAAATAATTTATTTAAACTGCTTTTTATAATAGCGAGAGCTTAAATTCTTATTTTAGTTATAATACTTTGAATTTATAAAGTTCGCGCAAAGATCTGTACGTCTCAAGAGAAAGGAGAACGAAAAAGAGGATTCTATAATTATTAATGATATTTTATATAAATAATTGATTACATTAAGACTGACATTATAGACTGGCACAGAGATTAAGTGATTTATAGTAGATATAAATATCAAAACAAAAACATGAAACAGTTGATACTTAATTGTATTACGGGTAAGACGAATATAATGTAATAAAAAATATGAACTGCACCGTTTGTAATTGAAATTAAAATATAGATTTAAAAATGGTAACGGGGACGAATTTTCTGTAATTATTGTTTACTTAATTTGTACATTTAATATTTACTAGTACCATAATAATATATTCTTAATAGTTGATAAGCTATTATGAATATTAAGTAGAGCTGTTAAAAGTATTATATCCTATAGAAAACATTAAATACATTGCGGTTATAATTTATCACCCATCTTGCTTTATTTATTGTAACGGAAGCTTTAATGTATTTAGATAACTTTATTATAAGATATAATTCACACCACATATTTATATCTAACAATGATAGCTTGTGAACAATGTATTTATTCCGTAATTTCACGTTATTGCGTTAATTTTGAGTAAATGAAATAGTTATTTTTAACATGAATGATTTGTGTCCTAAAGAATGCTTTTAATTCGAAACCTAGAACTATAATCTTTCTTTAGATATAGTTAAATGGACTGTGTACTTTCATGTAGTAGATTGTTAGTGTCAATTTTCTATCTGTAAATATTGTAAATAGACTATTAATTTAAAATTTCCGATACATGTAATATTTTCAATGGTTATAAGTTGCGAGAATCTCCATATGACGTAAAGAGTAATATCAGAATTAAAGAATTTATAAATAATTGTAGGAAGATATGAAAAATCATCAAATTTCTACAAAATATGACCAAAAAAATATGACCAAAAACAAAATACAAAAAAAAAAGACGAAGTGTATGTTAGAATTCTAATTTATAAGTTAACTGAGAATATTTTTTTTTAAATTTCACCAATCTTGCCATAACTATATATTTAATTAATGGCTATAGTTAACTAAGGAAACGGTATTCTTATGGTATGCAAATTAATATGTTCCTATAATACGTATTTCCATATTATTTAACCCTAAAATGATTTAAAAAAAATACACCTTTAGCTGATTGTATACACGAGTTCTGTTTCCTTTATTCTATATTCTATATAATATTACAAATAATTATTATATTCTTTGCGTAAGTATTGTAGTTCTTGCCAGTGAAATGATTATGATATAAGTATTTCTAAGTATTGCTCAATAAATAATATTTATAACAAAGTTTATTATTTTTCTGTTCAAAGTTAAAGAATATTTAATAAATTCCTTTTCTTCAAATCGCAAAAAGCAAATTAAAAATGAAGTTAATATCACAACATATTAGATACTAAATAAAATTATTAATTATATTTTATAAAGTTATCATGTATATGTGCAAGAAAATGTTGAATCTTTAGTTCTATATATAAATAATGAGATGCATATGCAGGTATAAAAATTTCTTATAAAAAAAAGCAATAATTACATTTCAAAATTTCGAGCTTTAATCTACATGTTTGTACTTAGTTATTAATGGTTGCTTAGATATAAAATAGTTTGAATAATCTGTATAATGAATAAATTATGATTCCATGTTTATACAGATATATATATATATCTACAATCTTACAATATATACAATCTTTTTTTTAATGGTTACTATATTGTTTGTAAATAGACACTTCTTAAAAAAGATCCACTTATTTTGTGTCATATATTTCCGAACAAATTGTTGTATTCTCTCTTTATCTG
>NW_027471401.1:0-25859 GCF_051020765.1 Lasioglossum baleicum
TTTGGAAGGGGGATGCGATTCGTTGTTCGATGAGTGACTTATGGGGTTTGAAGGGTTTAGAGTTTCGTTTCGTTTCGTTTCGTTCGAGCTCTGTGTTTTTGCGTCTTCTTTTATTCTTTTTTTTGTTTTATTTATTTTTGTTCTTTCGTGACGCGTTTTGTTGTTTGATTGGATGACTTATGGGGTTTGAAGCGTTTAGGGTTTCGTTTCGTTTTTTTCGGGTTCTGTGTTTTTGCTTCTTCTCTTATTCTTTTTCTTTTCTTGGGGGGGGGGGGGGGGAGCGATTCGTTGTTCGATGAGTGACTTATGGGGTTTGCGGGGTTTAGGGTTTCGTTTTGTTTCGTTCGAGCTCTGTGTTCTTCCTTCTTCTTTTATTCTTTTTTTTTTTTGGAACGAGGTTCGTTGTTCGATTAAGTGATGTATGGGGTTTGAAAGGTTTAGGCCTTCGTTTCGTTTCGTTCGGACGCTGTATTTTTTCTTCTTGTTTTAATCTTCTTCTCTTTTTTTGCGGAGGGGGATGGGATTCGTTGTTCGTTGAGTGACTTATGGGGTTTGAAGAGGTTTCGTTTCGTATGGTTTGGATTCTGTACACAATCATTTTGATTTCTTTTCTTTTTTTTTGTTCCGTGGGTGTATTTCGTTGTTTAGAAATCAAAATTCGATGATGTAGAGAATTTGAAAACTCGGGTTCTGTGGATGTATAATTGAAATTTTATTTTATCTTGAATTGCTTAATTTAAGGGGTTTGAAGGGTTTAGATTCTTCGAATGACGAATTTTTTATTTTTGGATAATTTTCGTGGATGTGTTATTATTTAAAAAAGAACTTTTAAATATTAGGTTCTGTGGGAATAGAATTTTTAATTTTATTTTGTATTCGATTGCTTGATTTAAAGGATTTGAAGAGTTTAGAATTTGATTTAGATTCCTTGGGCGAAGAATCTTCTGTTTTCGGAGGTTTTCGTGGATGTGCTATTATTTAGAAATGAATTTTTAAATCTTTCATTTCGTGGGCATAGAATTTTGGATTTTTGTAGGGTTTTTTCTTGGATATGTTTATGCAGAATTTTATATTCTCTTTCTTTTGCTTTTGGGTAAGGAGATGGTAGAGATTCTGGTCTGTGTTTTGATTTCTTAATTGGTTGTCCGCCGTCGAAGTTTATGCGAGCCTGAATTATTGGCAACTCGCTTGAGACTGGCGATAGCTTATTTTGAGAGTCACCACTTTCACGAGGACCAATTTGCTTTGAGAATTTTTCCAGCCCTCTCGGATAATAGCCCAGCTTATCTTTTGTCACGGAAAGTATTCAAAATCTGTCTTTTAATTGCTCATTCATTATCACTCTCGCGAAGGAATATTAGCAGTAATTAACTTTTTTCTCCTCTTCGCTCAACTCTCTTCCATTTTTCTTTCTTCCCTCAAAATTACGAATCTTTTTTCACAATTATTACCTCGTCTATGCTTCCTCACACTATCGTTTCAATGCCACCATTCACCGAAAAATTTGAAAGCATTTTAACAGTCCATTAAAATACCTCGAATTAACCGTCGAAACGACAGAGCCGATATCAAAGCTCGATTAATTCGAATAAAATTTATCGGAAAGGAAAACGGAGCAATTCGCAATAACGTTGAACTGTTTCGAACGTTCCCGTGAATTTCTGCTCTTCCCGGAACAGTTTACCCTGACGAAATCGTTGGAAGAGATTCGAGAATCATGATAAATCGAGATCGCGAGGGTGGAACAGGGTGACGAGAGTGGGATTGATTGCTGGAATTGTTTAGTGACGAAATTCTGGATGGTTCAGGGTTTCCCTGCCGTAAGACACCGTGGAAATCCGTTTTTAGTCAATTTTCCAGGAACTCCGGCATCTTGGAAAATTAAAACGACTCCCCCGGCGACGAATATTTAGAAACAAAATACACCGTGTTTTCTTTCTATTTGGGTATCGTTTTCGTTTAAAATCGTCTAAAAATACGCTGGTTTATCACGTGCGTAAAAATCAGGAATTTATCGATCCCGCTTCGCGGTTTTAATAATCTGTGTATTTTCGAGATCTTCAACCTCTCTATTCGTCGACGGGATCTCCTTGGTGGTCTCTGGCGCTGCAAATAAATTTAGGAAAAATAAAATTCCCGCTTCTCGAAGTTCTAAATATTAATCCGCCTCGAGGGGTTCGACGGTTTCTCTTCGGGTTTTCGAAAAAAAAAGAAAGAAAGTCGAGAGGAACTTCGGGAACTGTCCGGGGATTTACGAGTTTCTATAGCTTTGGAGGTTCGGAATTTTTTAAATTACGCTGCGCCTCGAATTGCCGTGATTTTATGCAGTTTAACACTTTTAAGACCGTGTATATTTGCGTCGCTAATTGAAAAACTAGCTCACCTTGAGAATCTGAAGGAAATCAATTTTCCACTCGCTTCACGTGTCATCCGTTCATTTTAATAATTATAGCAATTGCGAAGCGATATGAATTGATTTACAATTAAGAGAATAATATAAAAAGATAATTTCTGAAGAAAATAATATAATAACAGAATAATAGAAATTTTATATTTTATGATAAAAGTAATAATTTGTAGATAAAAATAGCGATAGTGAGGGAAAATGTGTATGACTTGAGCCACTTTGATAATTGTCGGCACATTTGCATATCTCCGAATTATCTCGAGCAGAAGTTGGAAATAATTTCGAGCCTCGGCGATCTTGATTCGAGTGAAATTCGCTGGAGAAACGTATTGTGGCCTCGTTATTAGCTGGAATGACGATTGGATAAGCGGAAAGCCACGAGGACACTTTTGTAAGAGTTCCTCCTGCGCGTTGCTTCTTCCGCGTTTGGCCTGATAAGGTTTGCTCTGGCTCGATATTCAAATCACGTTTGCACGAAGGAGGATTTTAAGTTGTCTCAAAAGGGGTAGAAAGGGGTGGGCGTTCTGTGGCGTGATTAGTTTTGAACGTAAAACACGTGACCTGATTTAAGGAGGGAATACAATCGAGGTTGACGTGATTTAGGGTGTTCTCTGAAAGGTTCCAAGGGTCGATACTGATTCATAGGTGCCATGGGATTTGTTTCAGGTGGTACAGGCACACTCGTTAATTACTGTAATTTTGTACAGGAGAACGGTGGAGTAATAATTTAAAAAAAAAAATTGCGTGTATAAAATAACTAAACGAAATATAATAATAATAATAAAATAATAATAAATAACTAAAGGAAATAAAATAATAATAATAAAATAATAATAAATAACTAAACGAAGCAAAATAATAATATTTATATATTTCGTAATTATTTATATTGTAATTATAGTAATTTTTTTTCTTCTTATTTTCGAGATATAGTTAATAGTCTTCTAATAGGAGTTATTTTTCATTTAAATATTATTTCAATGGTAGAACATATTATTTAAATATGATTTCAATTAATTAATTTCAGTGTTCAAATTTAATCGTTTCTTTCGTTTATTTATTGCAATTCGCGAAGATTTTTAGTTTATTTTTTTTCAAGCGAGTTTTGATATTTGGATCTCATGGTTCCAGTAAGTTGTATTTAATTTTTGTTTGCTATTTTTATTGGCACAACGGGTACGAAGGTGAACGGAACGAATCTAACGTTATGAAAATAATCTTGCCTGTAGGTGATGTAAGTTTTCGCGGTAACGAAAATCGATCGTGATATTTTTTTCTCGATGACTAAGCGTCGTCATCGATAAGTCGATCATTGTGAAGTTCGAATATCGTGGATGCTTTTAATTCGTCCAAAAATAAATCCTTTTCCCGCCGTTCGAATTCGTCGCGCGTCGATAAACAACAGTGGCCATAACGATTTCAAGAAACCTGTTTGAATAATCTGTTTAAATATTTATACCCGGCGTAAAGTGAAGCGCGAAATTGATTGTGGATTTTGTTTATCAATTTTTATGCATTCCGATGACAAAACTTCTCTTTCACGGGAAATACGAGAGACTCTGAAAGGGTGACCTCTTTTCTTAAAAAGCCCGCAGCAGTTATTAGAAAAGAAGTATGCTTTATTATGTCTAAAATTTATTCGACACAAACTTTATACCTCTTCGCTATAAATAAAGTACTTGTACCATAAACTTCAAGCATAAAATACGATGTGTTCGAGTCCTAAACAAGCTAACTCCATTCACACGCGAGATTTTCTGAAATTTGCACCAGTGAATAATCAGTTATATAATTCGTTCGTAACAGCTTTTCATTCTCGATACCAAAAATCGAATTTTCTATATAAATTTTAGTAGATATAGCGTAAAAAATCTTGAATTCACGAATCCGTAATAAACAAGGAACATGAGTAAGAGGTTCCACGATTTTAATTCAAGTGTTAGAACAGTCAGTCAGGACCAGACGTTAATTTCCAGATGGCTATAAATATTACCAAGTTAAATATAAAATTCTTCGGTAAAAAATAATTCTAATAATAATTCTATCATTTCTTCATAATTGTATCCGATTTTTACAACACATTAACGTATATAATAGTTTAATTTTGTTAATTTCATTACATCAATTTCAATTCTAATCTCCAAGTCTCTAAAAATATTCCAGAAAATTTCAAATCTAACAATTCTACTCGCTTCAAAAATTAAGAAAAGAATTAAAAAAAGGTGAGAAAATTGGGAAATTAATATTCAAAAATTCTTCAATCGGAAAATTACAAAATAAGAATTCAAAAATAAAGAAAAGAATTTTCTTACTCGCAAAATCGTGTGATTTTCGATGTTTCGTGTGAATTAAAAATTCAAAGACTAAACAAAACAACGTTTTACAGAAAAAAAAATCACAAATTTCCAATAGAAGATTAAAAAGGAATTTCCCAAATTAGAAAATTACGGAATTAAAATCGAAGATGTAGGAGAAACAGTAAACTAAGCCACGAAAATACAGTCGAAGATATTTCTCGCTGCACCGCGTCTGGCGGCCATTTTAAACGCTGGCTGAACATAACCTAAGCCCATTACTCGCGATAACGGTGACATAACCTAAACTCCGTTCATTTTTCATACCAACTGCCCGTCCAGTGTCTGTTAAGCCTCTGTCCTTTTATTTCTCATTCGTCATTTATCCCATCAGGCACGAAGCTTGCTCTTTCGAATTCTCGCAGATCTTCGACGGTATATCGACGAGATGTGCTGGCCGGGAACTCATACAACGACCTAATGTTATTGTTAGACCGCGTCCGCTGCATCGAGACGCCATTATATAAGAATTATACGCGTGGCAAACGTGACCGGTACACATTCGCGTGGACATTAAGCGTTCTTATTCGTGTGAATCGGCTGTTCGAAGTCGTAGGAAGACGTTATAACGAGGAATTATACGACCAGTCCCGGGCTCTTTCGTTCTGTATTTACGACATACCAGAGGCGGCCTAATCCCGGTATATTTAATGAGCCTACGGCCGCGTAGTTTCAACCCTTTCAGCTCTGACTGCTAGGCGTGCAGAAGATTTCCGTGTTTTCACTTTGACAGTCCAGCAAAGCACTTTGAATTCTCGCGTATTTTACGACTCTCTGACGTCTCATTTTTATGTTTTTTTCTTGTATATCGTGTCGTATATTGTTATACTTGAGATGACGCCATGGTTTCTGTGTCTTTATAGCGTTGGTATTTAATTTTTTGAGTCTCGCCGCGTTTGTTATGCTGTTCCTCATGTAGTCTGGGAAACTGTGGTCAATAAAATGCCGGTCGATAAGGCGAGATGTATATTTAACACCGGTTATATTCGAATCTATTAAGAATAGGACTCATGACGAATACATTAATGTTGTTGAAATTTTTTGTTCTTATTTGTTATTATTTTTTTAATCGGTTTGATTTTTATCAGTGCTAGGATGCGCGTTGAATTTTTGAAACATCGTGGAATGAATATATTTTTGGTTTTCTAAGGTGTTTCGTTTATTTTATTTTCGAGGAATTTTAACGAATTAAGGTAGAATTGATTGAAATGCTTGAAAATATTTGTCGTTGTCGTTATCATCGGGACAGTTTTCAAAGTTGCGAGAAGTATCTCGCGACGTGAAAGGTAACTGTTAGAGTTTAGATATTCATGACGAAAAGGGAAGAAAAACTGGCCGGCTAACGAAACTTTTTAATTTAACTTCGAACCGACGTATTCCCTGGATATAAAACTGTGTTTTTATTAATCCATAAATTTCGGTGTGCCACAGTCTACTATGAAAAGCTCTGTTCGTTCGTTTGCATATATTTCTTATTACATTCGAGAACTATGGTGTTTTACGAGTGACATTGATGAACAGCTCGGGTAAAATTGCTGGATTATTCGAATATAAAATAATCAGGGAACGTTGTAGGGAAAACACGATTATTTTTATATTTCTAAGATCAATTATATTTATTTTTCTATTGTTACACGGAGAATGAGAATGTTTCGTTATGACAAACGCGGGTAATGGTTTCCATTAGAGAAATTATTGCACCGATTCAGAACCATAAAAATCCCTTTGGACCCGTATCTCCTCGTTAGCCGTTCACCCAGTCTATCGGTGAGATTTATGGGTTATCTCTTTTTCAGTATCCCTCGTCATAGACAAAAATTATTGCGTCAATTTAGAACCACGAAACTTTTTACGCGTTTATTCATCCCTGCTAATAATTCACTCCGTGTATTTTCATGATTAATGAGCTGCCGCAAGAAATACGCTTCTTCGTCGCTCTGTATACAGAGTATCTCGAACCACAACACTCTCTATGATTTTCCACTAGATGAAGTATCTTTCTCTACGATATTTAGATTATATATACTTTTCAATATTTTAATCAACGGTATTACGCAATACGGATTATCCCTTTGTGACTGTATAATTTCTTTTTCAAGATATAGTGTTTTAAAGTTACTAGAAAAGCACAAAGAATCGCGTGTCATAAATATTTCTCTGTTCTTCAAAATTATACTAAGAATCATTCTCATTCTACCCTCATCGACGTATAATTTCTTTTTCAAGATATTTCAAAGTTATTAGAAAAATTACTCAGAATCGCGTCTCATAAATATTTCATAGTTCCTGAAAATTATTCTACCAAGACTAAAGAATCACCCTCGATCCACCCTCATCGACGTATAATTTCTTTCTCAAGATATTTCAAAGTTATTAGAAAACACTAAGAATCGCGGTATCACGTTTGATAAATATTTCTCTGTTCTTCAAAGTTATACCAAGACCAAAGATCATCCTCGATCTACCCTCATCGACGTATAATTTCTTTTTTGAGATATAGTAGTTCAAAGTTACTAAAAAAGCATAAAGAATCGCGTATCAAAAATATTTCTCTATTCTTCAAAGTTATACCAAGACCAAAGGTCACTCTCGATCTTCCATCACCGACGTATAATTTCTTTTTCAAGATATCTCAACGTTATTAGAACAATCGTAAAGAATCGCGCATCATAAATATTTCTCCGTTCCCTAAAATGATTACACCAAGACCAAAGAATCACTCTCGATCTACCTTCTTCGACGTATAATTTTTTTTTTTCAAGATATTTCAAAGTTATTAGAAAAATTACTCAGAATTGCGTCTCATAAATATTTCATCGTTCCTGAAAATTATTCTACCAAGACTAAAGAATCACCCTCGATCTATCCTCATCGACGTATAATTTCTTTTTCAAGATATCTCAAAATTATTAGAACAATCGTAAAGAATCGTGCATCATAAATATTTCTCCGTTCCCTAAAATAATTACACCAAGACCAAAGGTTCACTCTCGATCTACCTTCTTCGACGTATAATTTCTTTTTCAAGATATTTCAAAGTTACTAGAAAACACTACGAATCGCGTCATCGCGTCTAATAAATATCTCCGTTTTCGAAAATTATTCTACCAAGACCAAAGAATCACCTTCGATCTACCCTTGCCGACGTATAATTTTTTTTCATGATATCTCAAAGTTATTAAAAAAAATTACTAAGAATCACGTCTCATAAATATTTCTTCGTTCCCTAAAACGATTATACCAAGACCAAAGAATCACTCTCGACCTACCCTCATTGACGTATAATTTCTTTTACAAGATATTTCAAAATTACTAGAAAACATTAAGAATCGTGTCATCGCGTCTGATAAATATTTCTCCATTTTCGAAAACTATTTTACCAAGACCAAAGATCACCCTCGATCTACCCTTATCGACGTTTAATTTCATTTTCAAGATATTTTGAAATTACTGGAAAACACTGAGAATCGTTTCATCGCGTCTGATAAATATATTTCTGTTCTTCAAAATTACACCAAGATCAAAGAATAACTTTCGATCTACCTTCACCGACGTATAATTTCTTTTTCAAGATATTTCCAAATTATTACACCAATCACTAAGAATCGCGTCTCATAAATATTTCTCCGTTCCCTAAACTGATTATACCAATCCCAAAGAATCACCCTCGATCCAGCTTCACCGATGCCGGCAATTGCCACTTCACCAGCAAAAAGAAAACCCGTCTGTCGAAATCCCACTAGACACTCATTATCTCCAACCCAATTGCCATTCGAGCGAAAGAAAACGATCTCGGTGAATCCACTTCTCCTCCTCGACTCTCGATCAATCGTACAAACTATTCGGCTAGGCCGGCACAATTAATGGGTCACCACGGAAGACCCTTATATTCACCGGCTGAGCGAATTCCTCCGGTTTGAAGCGCGAGGCTCGAAGAAGCCCGTGCTCATTAAGCGGCTAGAACCATCCGCTTCATTAGTTCTCCCCACCGTTCCGTTGTTTTTCCTCGTTACTGGCCTCTTTTTCTCACTCGTGCTTCCTGTTTCCACCAAGGCCAGGGGACCCGGAGGCGGCGGAGGCCGGTTCGAGGTTAGCAGCTGACCAGGAAGTCGAGCTTCCTTCGAGGAAGCCTTGCGAGCGAGACCACAGGCACGAAGATCTCGCGGAACTTCGCTCTCAGGAGGAGCCAAGAGACTGGCGACCGGACACGAGAGATTATGACAGGACGCTGTGGCAGCAGAGACGTCCGTTACTGGAAGAGACAGTCCCATTCAGGCCCGAGGACGACAGTAGTTTGATCAGCAAGGAACATTCATTGGAATACCAGAGCCAGACTCTAGAAAGCCAACAGTCCGAGCACCTTTTGCTCTCGGCTTCCTTGGAGAGTCTCTTAAGATCGGTTCCGGACAGCTGGTCCGGCCAGCAGCTCGACAGAAGCGTCGCGGAATCGGAGCGTAGCTTCAAGGAGACCCAGTACTCGCCGAAAGAGAAACGCGACGCCGAGACACAGACCGAGCAGGAGACAAAGAGCACCCAGTGCAGTCCCGAGCAGAGTATCGTCAGTCCTTCGGAACTCTCCGAGAGTCCTTTGTACATCGCGAGGAAATACTATCAGAGTCCGCGAAGAGAGGTACAGACTCAGACTCAGGGTGAGAGCAAGAGTGTCCAGTGCTGTTTGGACGAGCTAGGTAGCCTCTCCAGGGCATCGGACTTTGGTGACTCATTCGATAGTCCGTCTAGATCTGAAAGAAGCTACGTGAAAGAATCGAAGAGTATCCAGTGCATCCCTGCTGATATTCCGAGCGGTTTATCTAAAGTTACAGAGAGCGCGGTTCTTTCGTTGGATCAGGACAGGTCTATCCGGAGTCCACGAAGAGAAGTCGAGGTTCAGACGTACCAGGAGTCGAAGGCGATCCAGTGCAGCGACGATGAGCTTCTAGAAGAGGTCGGTGGATCGGTCAGTCAGTCGGAGGCTGTCGGAGAGCAAAGGGCTGAGAGTTCCGGCTCGTCGAGCTGCGGCGGCGGTTCGCCTTGCAAGCTTCCTACGCTGGTGTTCGTGGAGGAACGAGCAGACATGACGGTCACGCAGCGGGATCACGACGGGAACGTGAGCTGGTCGAAGCATTGGGGCCCAGGAAGGCTGGTGGAGATCTATAGGGAGCCGAAAACCAGCCTTGGTCTCAGCATCGTCGGTGGAAAGGTGCGTAAGTCGAATACGTTCTGATGGTTAAAAATAAAAGTTCCTCTTTGAGTCGGATGGGGGAACCTTATGCAATGTGGACACGTGTGCGTGTGTTCGAGTGTGGCTTTCAAACGGTTCTTCTTCTTCTTTCTCGGTTCTTTCTCTTCGAGGCGCAAACCGGGTGGAGTTGGTCTCCGGATGACAGCCTCGATTGCGCAAGATTCCGTGTCTCGATAAATTGTTTCATGGTTCTCTCGTAACCTTGGTACCATATGCAGTCTTTGCTACAGCCTGTGTTTCGTTATGATCTCTTTGTTTGTTTCTCTGCTTCGGAGTGATGGGCTGTTAGGGTCCGAAATTCGGCGCTTCGATTTTACAGTTTGCTCGGTTCTTGGTATGATTCACGTTGGAAAAATATGACAGCGTCGATTGGTTCGCAGACAAAGCGTCGGTTAAAGTTTTTCAAGGAAACCGTATCGAACCTTTTTTTTGTTTAAATCCGGATAAACCGCGAATTTTTAAGACGGTGGTAAATCAAATACACGACTAGCGGAATTTTTATTTGCTCGATTACTCTTGCTATTTCTCATCGCCATTCTCTTACTCGTCTTTATCGGTAAAAATGTTTATGATGTCGCGTAAAATTTGATCTTTCGTTTAAATTTGATATCTCGTGAAATTTCGTTGTCTTTAGCGATTAGTTAAATTTATTTTTTCGCTTGTATTAACTCGATCGAACTGCGTAATTATAAAATTATATTATCGGTTTCATCTTTGATTATTCGTTATTTGGTTGTTTAGAAGAATACAGGTAACCTTGAGGTTTGAAAAGAGATTTTTAGTTTAACAGAGAATTATAGCTTTTGTACGTATAATTTTCTCGCATTTATAAAAGTAACGAGGATATTCGAAGCGATAAAAATTATCAGTGCATCCTGCGTATTTGTTTATTTTCAATGTGTCGTTTCGATTAATGTTATTTATGCACGGTGATAATTATAGCGTTAGCTAGACGAAGCTCGGCTCTTCTTTTTTCTATGACTCCACAGTTTTATCGTTTCTGCCTTGGAATATAGCTCGAGACACTATACTTGACCATTATAAAAGTAACTCTTCCGCCTTTATTAATTGCTTAGTTAACGATGTCGTGTGTCGAGCTAATGGCACCATGTCGACGGCATTGCTTGATAATTTCAATCGAGTGCCATAAGCTCCATGCTGCGCATATAGTCGCATGGCGTACGTCCATTAGTGTACCGAATGGCTTCGAGATATCGAGCTGTCTTCCACGTAATCGACTAGCTGCTTTCCATTATTCTAAACGTCACTTTCCGTAGAGTAAATTAACGTATAGAGACGTCGGAGGAATTTCGAAAATCGACGCTATTTTTGGAAGTAAATCGGAAATCTCGAATCCAAACTTCGAGACAAAGCAGAGGAGAAATAAATTATCAATTTCTTTAATCACCACTTTTTAAAATTTAATCCGAATTTTATTACCTTTTATTACCAATTTATTGCCTAAATTACTATTTCAATTTAATTTTCGAACGTGTAAATATATTTAGAAATCTAAATTTCTTTTTATTTCTGATATGCTGTTATTACCTTTCTCGTCATCATCGATTTAATTTCCAGTTATATTAATTACAAATTTAATTAATTCGTCGAATCTTCTGCAATAAAATTTCTGCGAGAATTTTTTATCGTCGATACATTTTTGCAAATTCTCGCAAAAGTTTGTTTGTAAATTTGTTTATACGTTAACTCGCTCTCTCGTCTTGACATCTCCATAATGACTCGGATATCGTGCGAGGAAATTGAATGGAACAAATTACAATTAAACTTCGCCCGAAGACAATCAATTTCCGAGTTTATTCCGAAGGAACGAGATTTCTGTGACGACCCATTTGCTCTCGGACCTGCAGGTAAGTTAACGTTTAAGAAACCCTCGATTCGTGAAACTCGCCAAGTTTACGTTATTCTCGAAACGAAGTTGTAAACATGGAACTGAGAACAGATACACTCGAAGTATCCGAAACCGATCTTTTTCACGGAATGGACACGCGTAATAACAATTACAGTTTCTTGATAATTTTAGAGAGTCTCGGGGATCTTTTCTCTCCTGTAGTCTCAGCTATTGCTCCCATGTGCATGCGACAAAGGCTTCTCGCTATAACGAAGGCCAAAGGCCAGCTCTTCAAGGCCGTTTCTTTAAGGGAGATTACATCAAGTGTAACCTCTTGCTCGTAACACGTGCCTCTTGCTATCATGCTATCTACACTTACTGACGAACGTTGAGAAACGAAGCTATGATTCACGAATTTTCTTATATTCTTTATATCCTTCGAAATTCACGGAAGAAATAATAATAATCGTAATTATCGATATTTAGAATAATCAGAATTGTTGTATATAGAATTGAAAATAGGTTTTATGCAGAATATTCGGGAGAAGATTATTTTTCTTTTATCTATAAAATATCTCTTCGTTCTATTTCTAATTTTTATATAGTTTCTATTTCTAAGTTTTATATAGTATTTTTATATTTTGTAGAGTGTTCCAAAATTATGTAACACAATAGGACGATTCTACATTCAGAAATATGTCGGAAAAGAAAATAATGATTTCTCAGCTTTGAAATGTCACTTACCTATCTCAACATTCGTTTGAATCATAGCGAAAAAAGAATCGTTTCAATTACATTTTTGAATCTTCCATTTTTTAAAATGAAATAGAAAAAGAATAATATTATTATCGTTATTTGGGATAATCAGAATTGTTGTATATAGAATTGAAAATTGGTTTTATGCTGAATATTCGGAAGAAGATTATTTTTTTATCTATAAAATATCTCTTCGTTCTGTTTCTAATTTTTATATATAGAGTGTTCCAAAATTATGTAACACAATAGGACAATTGACGATTCTACATTCAGAAATATGTCGGAAAAGAAAATAATGATTTCTCAGTTTTGAAATGTCACTTACCTATCTCAACATTCGTTTGAATCATAGCGAAGAAAGAATCGTTTCAATTACATTTTGAATCTTCCATTTCTTCAAATGAAATATAAAAAGAATAATATGGTTATCGTTATTTAGAATAATTAAAATTGTTGTATATAGAATTGAAAATATGTTTTATGCAGAATATTCAGAAGAAGATTATTTTTTTTGTCTATAAAATACTTCTTCGTTCTATTTCTAATTTTTATGTACAGAGTGTTCGAAAATTATGTAACACAATAGGGCAATTAATAATTCTATATTCAGAAATATGTCTAAGAAGAAAATAATGCTTTCTGAGCTTTGAAATGTCACTAACCTATCTCAACATTCGTTTGAATCATTGCGAAAAAAGAATCATTTCAATTACATTTTTGAATCTTCCATTTCTTCAAATGAAATATAAAAAGAATAATATGGTTATCGTTATTTAGAATAATCAAAATTGTTGTATATAGAATTGAAAATAGGTTTCATGCAGAATATTCTGAAGAAGATTATTTTATTTATCTATAAAATATCTCTTCGTTCTATTTCTAATTTTTATAGACAACGTGTTCCAAAATTATGTAACATAATTATGTAACACATTCAGAAATATGACAAAAAAGAAAATAATACTTTCTCAGCTTTGAAATGTCACTTACCTATCTCACCATTCATTTGAAACATAAAAAGAAATTCATTTGAAACATAAAAAGAATCGTTTCAATTTCATTTATGAATCTTCCATTTCTCGAAATTAAGTATAAAAAGAATAATATGGAAAAGATAACAAAGAAGCGAAGATTAAAAAAGTCATATGGTTGTTAAATTTATTCCGAGAAATTACAATTTGCTGGAATTTTAATTGCAAGTTATTTCAAAGGATCTGCTAATCGAAATTTTTTATTCCAGGTCGACTTGCACAATGGCAGCTCCAGTAAGTCACAGAACATATCCGGGATATTCATAAAGAACGTGTTGCCGAATAGTCCCGCCGGAAGGACCGGCGAGCTGAAGGTAACGTATGCGACTCGAATTCTATTCACACGTCTGTGTTTCCCGTTCAATGAGAGAAGAAAGGAGAGAGCGATTCGGTATTCCATTTGGATCGGGGAATACCGAGCTCCAGATCCGATAGAATCAAATAGACTAGATCGCCAGTTGATTTTCAGTCGTTTCACCGCGACATTAGCATATTATTCAAATAAAATTCCACGATTAAGAGCGGAATGAGAATTTACGAATTTATTCTCTGATCGCGATAAATATACGAATTTCACTAAAATAACGTTCTACAATTAAAGAATATGAAAATTTGCGAATTTTTTGGGTTGAAATAAATAAGAACTTATTTTCTTTTTGAATTTATTCTCCGATCGCGATAAATATACGAATTTCACTAAATTAACGTTCTACAATTAAAGAATATGAAAATTTGCGAATTTTTTGGGTTGAAATAGATAAAAACTTATTTTCTTTTTAAATTTATTCTCCGATCGCGATAAATATACGAATTTCGCTAAAATAACGTTATACGATTAGAAGAATATGAAAATTTGCGAATTTTTTTGGATGAAATAAATAAGAATTTATTCTTTGATCGCGATAAATATACAAATTTCACTAAAATAACATTCTAGCATTAGAAAAATATGAAAATTTGCGAATTTTTTGGGTTGAATTAAATAAGAATTTATTTTTCTTTCTGATAGATTTATTTTATTTACAATATTTTATATTTATACATTTTTATATGAATTTTATATCAAATAAAATCAGTGTGGTTCTGGATTGTTAAATATGTATTATATTGGAGAATTATTAAAAATATCAGAATAAAAAAAATGACTATTCAGAAGAAAATGATTTCGAACGAAAGAAAAATCGAGAACAAGTAGTAAGGAATAGAAGATCGAAGAAACTTATTTCTAATTCGTGTCATGAGCCGAGAAAACTTTCTCTGCTAACCCAATAATGGAGCCACTAGCTGAACAAATAAACCTTCGTTCTTTGCTGTCGTATATCAAGCCCGGTATCACGTTCCAGTTATCTGGGCTTTAACATTCAAAACACTTTTGCACAACACTGTTTCGCGCGAAATATATTATTGCAGATAAACATCCTTAAAACTCTCGGTTTCGCTATCTCATCATCTTTCTCTGGTATCCATATTTCTTTTTCAAAGAAATTATAGGCTAATTCTACTTCTTTTATTTTTTTAATCTTTTCTTCTCTCTGAAATTGTATCTTCTCAATCCTTCTTCCATATATTTATAATATTTTTATTCCAAATGGTCAAATAGTTATATATTCCTTTGTTCATCCTTTCAATGTATGATTTGTAAATTAAATTGCACCATAAATTCAGTTTAATTATTAATACAGTAAATAATAATAAATTATATATTATACTATAATATTCAATATTACAGTATCATATTAATTATATTATATTATTATTTATGTATACATACGTCAGTGATTACAATGGTAGCCTAAATCTTTGTGTTTTATACGTATTGCTAATTTATATAGTAATTAGGTAATTAGGATAAAATTGCAGACTCAGTCGGCCTGTTCAATTTTCTGTTATTTTGGCAGAAGAGGTTTTATTTAATTTTAATTCGCACGAATGCAACGCAACATAATAAAAGCATTTCTTTTGAACCCCTGACTTGGACCATTTTCATAATTACTGGCACCGTGTATTATATACTTCTATATATAGGGTGGCCTAGTTAAATATCTCCCTTTCAGTACTGTTCATCGTTGCCACGATCTGTAATCTCCATGGAAATAAATTCCACGTTTAATTATAATTTCGCGAGGGACAGAGGTCGCTTCAAGGTCGTGTCATTATACATATCTTATCATACATATCTTAATGTCAGCTGATGGTCGATGCAACAGAGAAAATTATACGAATCATACACAAATTAACATTTATATCAATACAAACGCGAATTTTTGCAAGACACGTACGTTAAAAATAAAAATAAAACGAAGAAGTAATAAATTTCTTTCATCCGTCTTTCGTAAAATTTATTTTAAATCCGAATCCTTTAATAAAGAAATTTTCAAATCGTTACTTCCATTGATATTCAAAATTGTCAATCTTCAGACGAATCACCGAATAAAAATAAAACGAAGAAGTAATAAATTCCTTTCATCCGTCTTTCGTAAAATTCATTTTAAATCTGAATCTTTCAATTAAAAAATTTTCAAATCGTTACTTCCATTGATATTCAAAATTGTCAATCTTCAGACGAATCACCAAATAAAAACAAAACGAAGAAGTAATAAATTCCTTTCATCCGTCTTTCGTAAAATTTATTTTAAATCAGAATCCTTTAATCAAAAAATTTTCAAATCGTTACTTCCTTTGATATTCAAAATTGTCAATCTTCAGACGAATCACCAAATAAAAATAAATCGAAGAAGTAATAAATTCCTTTCATCCGTCTTTCGAAAAATTCATTTTAAATCCGAATCCTTTAATTAAAAAATTTTCAAATCGTTACTTCCTTTGATATTCAAAATTGTCAATCTTCAGACGAATCATCAAATAAAAATAAATCGAAGAAGTAATAAATTCCTTTCATCCGTCTTTCGTAAAATTCATTTTAAATCTGAATCCTTTAATTAAAAAATTTTCAAATCGTTACTTCCTTTGATATTCAAAATTGTCAATCTTCAGACGAATCACCAAATAAAAATAAAACGAAGTAGTAATAAATTCCTTTCATCCGTCTTTCGTAAAATTCATTTTAAATCCAAATCCTTTAATTAAAAAAATTTTTAAATCGTTACTTCCATTGATATTCAAAATTGTTAATCTTCAGACGTATCACCAAATAAAAACAAAACGAAGAAGTAATAAATTCCTTTCATCCGTCTTTCGCAAAATTCATTTTTAATCCGAATCCTTTTATTACAAAATTTTCAAATCGTTACTTCCTTTGATATTCAAAATTGTCAATCTTCAGACGAATCACCAAATAAAAATAAAACGAAGAAGTAATAAATTCCTTTCATGCGTCTTTCGTAAAATTCATTTTTAATCTGAATCCTTTAATTAAAAAATTTTCAAATCGTTACTTCCATTGATATTCAAAATTGTCAATCTTCAGACGAATCACCAAATAAAAATAAAACGAAGAAGTACTAAATTCCTTTCATCCGTCTTTCGTAAAATTCATTTTAAATCTGAATCCTTTAATTAAAAAATTTTTAAATCGTTACTTCCTTTGATATTCAAAATTGTCAATCTCCAGATGAATCACCCTGTACATTACAACTCGTGTAACGAGAGCTATAACTCTCGCTTAATTAATCTCATTTCTCGTTATGTATCTCATTATACCGTCGCAATCATTGCCTCGTCACTAAGCAATGAATTCGCAGCAGTCATTAATCCGCAATTTTTTCGCCAGACCGAATCTAGGACGGGACTACTTTTAATATCGGTAAAAGCAAAGCACGAGGCTAATACGGGCAAAGAAGAACCCGCTTATGCGGAGTTAATTAATTAAAGTATGATAATAACGAAGCCGTGGAAAAAAATGTACAGGCAGCGGAATTTCGAGTAAACAAAAAATCGCGAGAGAAAGGGTGAAAATTAGTGAAAAAAATCGTGGGAAAGGTGAAAAGAAGAGAGAAAGAAAAAAGGGATTTAATACGCGTACCTCTTTTCTCTGGTGTGCTTTCAGATCGGAGACCGCATAATCGAGGTCGATGGCGTGGACCTGCGACACAGCACGCATGAACAGGCGGTGGAGGTCATCCAAGCCGCCGGAAATCCTGTCTGCCTCCTCGTCCAGTCCCTGGTGCACCTGGTGAGACCACGCCACGACCAGGAATATCGATGTACACCCCTAACCCCTCCCTGATTTTTCTCCTAATTTCCTCGTTTACTATGCCCGTTGTAGATGGATGATTACCAGTGAATGTTCTCCGTATGTTCGTAGTTAGCAGCTTGAAGATTAGAATCTTTTGCTATCTTTTAATGTACAGTAGTTACGTCACTTTCTGTGGTTGCAAGGGTTCTGTTTGCCGGGTCAGTGATTTTATCTTGGCTGATTTAGAGATGGTTAAAGATGGTCAAATTGTTATCATAGTTTTCTTTTTTTTTTTTAGAAGATGGAAATAAGTGGAGATAATTTTTAATGGTATTACTAAAATTTTAGTAGGTCATGTGTTATATGTTTTAACCATTTTTATGGGTTTTTACATTGGATGATTTAGAGATTGTAAAATTATTATTAAATTCTTTTTTTTTCTTTTTCTATTGGAGATGGAAATAAGTGGAGATAACTTTTAATGGTATTACTAAAATTTTAGTAGGTCATGTGTTATGTTTTCAACATTTTTATGGGTTTTTACATTGGATGATTTAAAGATGGTCAAATTATTATTAAATTCTTTTTTTTTTTTTAGGAGATGGAATTAACTGAAGATAATTTTTGATAATGTTACCAAAATTTTACTAGGTCATGTGTTCTATGTTTTCACACTTATTATGGGTTTTTGCATTGGATGATTTAGAAATGGTCAAATTATTATTAAATTCTTTTCTTTTTTCTTTTTTTTTTTTTGGAGATGGGAATAACTGAAGGACATTTTTGATAATGTTACCAAAATTTTAGTAGGTCATGTATTCGTGTTTTCACAATTTTTATGGGTCTCTACATTCAATGATTTACAGATGGTTAAATTATTATTAAATTCTTTTTTCTTTAGGAGTTGGAATTAACTGAAATTAATTTTTGATAGTGTTACCAAAATTTCAGTAGATCATGTTTTCGGTATTTTTACAATTTTTAGGATTGAAAGAAATTTCTCGAGACATTCATTATTCCATATTTCCAAAAATATATCAAGACATATCTGGTATTTAATACATCGAGTACTTTCAGTAATGCACTTAAATATTAATTACTATCCAACGATCCAAGGATATAAAATTTACTGTAATACCGTTAATACCATTATGTAATACCATTTACTGTAATATCGTTAAAATTACACTCCGCAGTTAATTTTCAATTCAAGTGGCACTATTTAAATTACCATGATAGAATTTTAACCCTTTGCACTCGAATGGCGACTGAGAGTCACCATAAAATTTCGAAGACTCAGATTAATTGATATATCAAATTTAAGATAATTTAACAATACCCGAAATATCGAAATCAAATAATTACACGTGTTAAATATTACACGATCCTTTATTTACTACTCAAAAAGATAACGTCAGTATTATACCAGAAAAACTGTAAATTTCTACTCTTTAAAAATGGCCGATTTTTACAAAGGGTTAATAATCTACGTGTGTTTTCCAGCACATCCCCGGTTAATATATTTTTCAATACGGAAATTGGCTTGACAAAACCGTGCACGGATTGGCGGGATGTTTTGAAAAGAATTTCATCCCGTAGCAGCGAGGATGAATCATTGAAAGTGCCATTCTGACAGGGACCATTCTCTGGAATACAAACAGAACCCGTGCAACGACCGATTAATCTGTTCGCGCAACGAACCCCTCTCGATTCTAACATTTCATTTGCACTTTCACCGCTCATTTATCGACTGCCGGACCAACGGGGCCACGCATGTCCGATTTCCGTGCTTTTATCACGCGTGTCTTTTATTTTAATCCCTCGCGATTGCCAGGCGTTTCGAAACGCGGAAGCAACGGACGTCCGCGAGCGGAGAACAAATTGCACTCTTTGTACGCTCGGACCAGCGCCGCGGCATAAACGGCACGCGTATGCAAATGTCGCGGAAATTGCGGTCGCGCGCTCGATTCTTACTTCGAGCTTTCGTTCTCGATGCATCGCGGCTTTTTTCCGTGACTCGAAAACCCGAGTCCGAGCTGAATTCGGCTCCCGAAAGGGACGCGGAATTTATTTGTTCGACAAAACGCTTCGCGTTTCTAAAGATTTCGTTTTTTTTTTTTCCTCTCTTTTATTTCCATTCTCTCTATCCAGCGGAATTAAATTTCGGCCGTAGGGTGAATTTTTAATATTCCCACGGAAATACAGGATTCGGAACGCGAATTTATACGGCACTCCGCGGAAATTTCAATTAAAAGTTTTTAATATAAATTTTCTCCACTTTGATATCGGTAGCGTTTGGAAATTGATTTGTTTAGCAAAAGTTTCGGCGATGTGTTTTTTTTTATTTTCGGTCGTTAGCCGAATTAAATCGCGTTGTCGGCACTTCGAGTGTCAGGGACGTGTGGAATATTTCGATTTCTAGAACTCGAATCGTTGGGAATGTTAATGGATATCGTTGAATATTCGTATGTTTAATTTCGCGACAGTTCAGGGGGGTCGGTTATTTAAATTCGCAGGCGAATAATGCGAGCGTGACGTTAAAATTGGAATATCCAAATAAACGAGAAACCACGCCGAGGAACTTTCCTTAATCATGCGCGTAATTCCGTTTATGAATTGAATTATTTATGAGTTCAACGAGAGAGTGGAGGGGATTTCGGAGCGGAAATCAGGTCGTTTGAAAAAATTCACGCCCTCCGATGGCAAATTCAAAGTTTTCACGTGATGAAATCGCGGAATTTGTTTTTATTTCGCGCGAAATTGTAGGTAGAACGGGTACCGATCAATTTTCTGCCATGTTTTCGCTTGTAATCTACCGGATTGCTTCGATACACAGAGGGAGGATATGTAAAATGAACGATTCGCTGTTAATTCCCGTTGTTCTCGAAAAGGAAGAAAAATAATCGAAACAAACATCGTACATAAAGAGGAAATATCATGATAATTCGCACGAATATCGATTCGAATATTTAATTCAAGTGGAAGATAATAAATATTTCGTCCAAAGTATGATTAATCGAAAATTACGAGGACTTTATAGTAGCATGAATTTGATTTGCAAACTTTTAAGAATATTAACGATAATAATTATAGTTTAAGTAGTAACAGCAATATACAGTATCGATAATGAAAGCGGGAACATTATTAAAGCGGAATTTTTACAATCCTCTTTAAAATTTATCGATTGCAATCTCAAACTGCAAATTCCATACGGAAAATTCCAAATTGCAAACTCTGACGATTGCAATTTATTGCATGCAAAACAATTATTAAACTTCGTTGAAGTTGGAATTCAACGACAGAGATATCGACGGTGGTGGATAGCAATTTATTTATTTAACAAAAAATATTGCCATTTACGAAATTTGTTTTTTAATAAATACAATCACTCGGGAAGTTTCTAACCGGCTGAAGAATAATTTCAACGATATAAATTCGCGATTCAAATGGTTCAAAGGGTTTCCAGTAATCGAAGTGATTAAAGTAGAAATCGGGAAATGAAAAATCTGTCCGTGAAGCTAATGTTTTTCCACTCTACGATTTCAAACGCGAGGTCATCTCGTCTCTGTCACTTCATTTTCACGACATACACCGACCTTCGAGCTCGATGGCCGATCAGAGACACCATACAACCTTTCGTCAAGCTAATCAAACTGTAGATGACAGACAAAAGGGAGAAAGAAATCACCTGACCCTTTAAAAAATTCAATTAACCTCGACGGAATATAGAACGTTGAAGTACGAGTTTTAATTTAGCGAATTACCATAGTTCCACTGCAGACCTCGATCGCAAAAATTCCAGTCAACCTTTCGAAATAATAATTTTCAATGGAAATAGAAAAAATTTATCAACTCACGAGTGAATCCTTTTTCACGGCAAAAGAAACACGGTATTTTCTAAAAGAACCTTTTTCCATGCAGAAGAAAATTATCACGGAATTTTCCATAATGGAATTTTCTGCATCGAACAGAAATCTTTTGCGAAAAATTAAATTTACTTTAAAAATTGAATATTTTCCACGATCATAGAACCAGGAGAGAAAATTGCAATTCCATACTTTAATTTTACTGATATTAATTCAAAATACGTTCGAAAAGTTTAAAAAGTCTGTAAAATTAAAATTCCCTAAAGACGTTCTTAATTATTAACGTTTTAATAAAAAATATCAAATTTCTAATTACAAAGAGTCGAAGAAATATCAGTATTGGGTGTAAAAGGGATGAAAGGGGTTGTAAAATGAAATGTTTTCCACGATCACGAGGCTGTAGGAGAAAATTGGAATTTTTGGCAACCGGTGATTCGTCAGTTTATATCCTATTTTCCTGTACCACTGTAAAATCAGGTTGCATAGCGAAAATTGGAACGGTGTCCAAGTCGATAGTGAAATTTCCATCGAGCAGTGTCCCCAGGAAGCATGCATTTCGAAATGTCAGATAAACTTGAACGTATCGGTTTCGTGTCTCGATCCCTTGTTCCTTTCTGCTTTTCTTCACGATCTTTTATTCTTTTGTAACGAAAGAAACGATATTATATCTTATATAAAAATCAATCTACACAGTAATCGAACGATTACATCCGGAAAATTTGTTTAATTCGGCAGAAAATGAAATTTGGTTCGATATTCCGACTTTTTTGTTTTATTTCATCGCCGGTTTTATGTTTCAAGCGAGCATTGGGATGACAGGAGATTTATGTTACGATATTTAGGGGATGGAATATTTAAATTATGGGATTTAAATTGTAGAATGTTCTAGTTGCGGTATCGCGGAATATTCCGAGTATACGTTATGAGGAGTTTCAGATGTAGAAAATGGAATTTAGCGAATAGAGAATATTCAAATTATAGGATACATGAATCATGGATCGTGGAATATTTTAATTACGGGAATATTAACAGTGGAATATATTTGTCTGCATATATTAAATTACAGGTTGTTCAAGTGAGCTATTAAAACGCGTAGGATATTGCTTTGAATTATGGGGTGTATGAATCATGGGGAATCCTAGTTGTAAAATTTTCCGAAGTGTAGGAGACTCGATTTATGAGATGTTTAAATTATCGAATATCTCCTTTGCAGAATTTTTAAACTACAGACTATACCTCTCTTAAAATATTTATCTTACATTAGAAAAAATCGCAATTGTCGAATTCCTTGAATATAAAATAATCGGCTTATAAATTATTTCATCTCTCTTAAAATATTTATCTTATATTAGAAAAAATCGCAATTGTCGGATTCCTTGAATATAAAATAATCGCCTCGCGAATTATTTCACCTCTTAAAATATTTATCTTATATTAGATAAAATCCTAACTATCGAATTCCTTGAATATAAAATAATCGCCTCGCGAATTATATCATCTCTTAAAATATTTATCTTATATTAGATAAAATCGCAATTGTCGAGTTGCTTGAATATAAAATAATCGACTTGCGAATTATTTCACCTCTCTTAAAATATTTATCTTACATTAGATAAAATCGTAACAATCGAATTCCTTGAATATAAAATAATCGGCTCGCGAATTATTTCACCTCTTAAAATATTTATCTTACATTAGATAAAATCGTAACTATAAAATTCCTTGAATCTAAAATAATCGGCTCGCGAATTATTTCACCTCTTAAAATATTTATCTTATATTAGAAAAAATCGCAATTGTCGGATTCCTTGAATATAAAATAATCGGCTAGCGAATTATTTCGATAATCGAATTATCTATTTCGATCCTTCTTTAAGCCACAGTATATTTAACTCGCGCAATATTCCAATCGCATGAAGCGCAGAGAGAATTATATAATTTATATTGAATTTATATAAAATGTACACCGTGGAATTTAATCATATAAACCGCGGGAAATTTAAATAACGAATTCAATCTCCCAAAAACGTTGGCAAAAGTCACTAGTGACGTTCAAATTGCGGAAACACCCGATAGAATCGAAATGAACGGAAGGTAAACGAACAAAACAGGACTGGAAATCCAGCAGGACAGGAAGGACGGACATGCGAAAACAGGGAATGCCGGATACCAAGGATGAACTGGCCTGTGAAAATTCCACGACGCGATTGTCCGTTAGGCCAAGTGCATGCACACAGAGAGAAAGAGAGAGAGAGAGAGAGACACCCTGTATTTCGACTTCGATCAACTTGGATCACGGAACTTCGCTCGGGACCTGTATGAAATTAAAGCGACTGAACGACATAGGACCATGCAGGCCAGGGGAAAGAGAAAGCCGAAACGGAGAGACAGGGTGCGAGAGAGAGAGAGACATAGGGGTTGGAGAGAAAAAAAAAGCAACGAGAGAGGAAGAGAGTAGTGTAGGCAGGGCCATTATAGAGCATCCCTTGTACGTGTACGGTGCATCGAGGTCGAACTTTCCAATAAACCAGCTGACGAGGGGGTGACAGGGGGTTGAACGGTGTGAAAGGCGGGAACAGAACGAGAATCATGCAAATCAGAGCGAACGGCGTCGAAGATAGGCCGGTACCAGGAACCAGGGATCGAAGGAAACGCTTTTGTTTCGACAAGTTTGCCATGAGAACGTTTTCGCTTTGAAGGGTTGCGTGCAAATTGCGGGCATTCGGGAAAATCCGACACGAATTTCCGCCTCCTCGCTTTCCCTCGCGCTTTACGTCTGTCCCGAGGCTCGGAAAATATCGAGGAACGCCAAGGGATATTCGCTTTGGGCCGAGGGTTGCGCGTTTTAATTTTCTTAATTTCTTTCGCTCGAGGATTTTATGAAAATTTGGAAATGCTTTTCGTTTACACGTTTAACCCAGGTTTTATTCTCTAGGTGTTGTATAGGGATGGTGAAAGTTTTAAAATATCGAGGATAATCTTTTAGGGAATGATAATTGGGTCTTTGAAGAGTTTTAGTAGGAATTTTGGAAAATTATACGCGAAATATCGAGAAACGCGGCGGGATATTCGCTTTGGGGAGAGTTTTGCGCGTTTTAATTTTCTTAATTCCGTTCGCGCCAGGATTTTATGAAAATTTGGAAATGCTTTACGTTTACTCGTTTAACCCAGGTTTTATTTTCTAGGTGTTGTATAGGGGTGGCGGAAGTTGTAAAATATCAAGGAATATATTTTGGAGAATGATAATTGGGTCTTTGAAGATCTTTAGTAGGAATTTTGGAAAATTATACGCGAAATATCGAGGAACGTCAAGAGATATTCGCTTTGGGCAGAGTTTTGCGCGTTTTAATTTTCTTAATTCCGTTCGCGCGAGTATTTTAAGAAAATTCCGAAATGTTTTTCGTTTACTCATCTTCTGGGTTTTATTTCTTCCGTGTTGTACGGGGTTGGAAAAGGTTTAAAAATATCGGTGAATATTTTTTTGTAAAATTATACACGAAATATCGAGGAACGTCGAGAAATATTCGCTTTGGGGAGAGTTTTGCGCTTTTTAATTTTCTTAATTCCGTTCGCGCGAGAATTTTATGAAAATTTTGAAATGCTTTTCGTTTACTCGTTTAACCCAAGTTTTATTCTCTCCGTGTTGTACAGGGGTGGTAGAGGTTTGAAAATATCGAGAAATATTTTTTGGGAAATGATAATTGAGTTTTTGAAGAGTTTTAGTGGGAATTTTGGAAAATTATACGCGAATGTTTTTGAATAATTTCTATAGATTAGTTTTAAAGGTAATACGCCGAGTCTAGAAATTTTGAAAAATCGCGTAAAAACATATGTAAAAGTATATTGTAGTCTTAGCTTATATTGGTATTCATATACAGATGGTTTTTATTTGTAGCTGGTATAATTTCAACATCGCGTTTTTGTTAAATTTAGAATGCTACCTTTTGTTGATATTTATCGCGTGTTAGTTTGCCGAAGTTACCTAGTTAAAAGTTCCAATGATTCTTATTTGTTTATTATTTGTTCTATTAACAGAACCTCGAAATAGCAGTGCCGTTTGAGAAAGTAGGTTAGGTCTTTTTTGTTACCCAATGGTTAACTTTTTCAATAGCTCTGCAAAAGCTGCTCATTTCATAAACCACGTTATCGATGAAAATTAATTTTACGTTCAATTTATAACTAATTTAAAATTCAATCTCTGCGTACATAAAATACAATC
>NW_027471402.1:0-25828 GCF_051020765.1 Lasioglossum baleicum
TTAAATATTTACCCCAAAATATAAAGACGTTTGCGGAGTGCGAATGCATTATTAGCGAGAATAAATGATATCGATATAGAATGTTCTGAAGATGATCAGGGAATTCTGGATATGGAATATGACGCTACGGAATATTATGATCCATTTGAAACCGACTCGAACACCGACGAGAACGAAGAGAATGTTTCGAACGTACGTAGACGACGAAAGAGATGGAGATTTTTAGATAGTTCCGATAGTGAGAATAAGGAAGGGGCAAGTGAAATTGCGATGGTCGGAACTGTTTTGCAGGAAGCAAAAACAGGGCCTAATCCTGGAAGAGCACCTAGTCATATTTTTAGGGAAACATCAGGCCCGACTGGGTACAGTAAATATAATACTATGAAAGGCGATGTTAGGGCGGCATTTTCTGTGATAATTTATAAGAATATAATCGAACATATGAGAAAGTGCACAGAGGCAGAGGCATATAGATTGTTGAGATATAAATTGGAACAGTCTACTGCATAGTTATATGCATTTTTTGCAAGTATGTATCCACGCGGCGCAATTGAGGACAAGGATATAGATATATCACTACTATGGAATAGAAAGTGGGGCCCGCCTTTTTTCACAAGTACTATGAGTAGACATGACTTTACGGAGATTATGAGATTCATTCGATTTAATGACAGAAATCAACGAAACGAACGGTTACAAACCGATAAATTCGCTATGATTTCCGAAGTTTGGTACAAGTTTATTGACAACAGTCAAAATTGTTATAAACCAGATCAATATATTCCGATTGACGAACAATTGTTTCCAACGAAAGCAAGGTGTAGATTCACTCAATACACGCCCAATGAACCGGACAGATTTGGTCTACAATTTTAGTTAGTATACGATGTACGTTGTAAATCTATAATAAACGGCTTTCCATATTTGGGAAAAGATGAAAGTAGAGGACCCTCAGTTCTTCTTGGAAAGTTTGTCACTGTTAAATTAGCAGAACCGTATGTAGGATGTGGAAAAAATATATCCACAGACAACTTTTTTGCAAGCCAACCTTTGGCAACAAAACTTTTAGCAAAAGAAAAACTACGATTGTTGCGACAATTGGAACAAATAGAAAAGAGTCACCAAGACTGGCAAAACTGAAAAACGACGACATGGCACTTTTCTTAATCGAACTTTGTCGCTGAAATAATTGTATGTTGACAATTTACAAAGCCAAACCAACAATGAAAGATCAAATTTTCAGTTCAACGCACAACTCCGTACTAGTTGAAGAAAATGACAACCGAACACCGAAGACGATTCAATTGTATAATAGCACCAGATTTGGCGTAGATGTACCCTATCAAATGGCCAGTAATTATTCGGTAAACTCTAAATCTCGGATATGGCCTTAAAAAGTATTTTTTAATATCTTGGATTTAGCCCGGATAAATGCATTGGCGTTATATGAAGAAACTTCTGGAGGAGAAATTACAAGACAGGAATTTCTATTCCAATTCGCAGAAGAACTTGCCATGTAATACCAACAAGAGCTCGGCAGTGAAAATCAACTATAACAAATCGCATGTTCAAATACAGGTTCCCGTGAACGGAAAACATGTCAAATAAGGTATTGTAAACATAATAAGACGTGCAATATCTGTATAAAATCTAAAAAGTTCGTATGCGGAAAATGTACAATTGAGAAACCCATTTGGAAAAATGCAACGAAAAAGAATAAAATGTAGATTATGTACTCTTTGATAAAAGAGAATATATTTTTATACTGGTAAACTGGCTATTGGTCTGCAATCAATGTAGAAAAATGTATGTTATGAAAGACCGCTCATTTGACCGGCCGCGGTAAGAATAGGTATGCGTGAAGTGTCGGTGGGAATAGTGTTAATACTCAAACCGAGAACTGAGGAGTCTATTGCCTATACTGTAGAGCGCATTTACTCTCGGAGAATCTGGTTTGTCTCTAGCAATCACAGGACAGGTGATGCTACTGTCTTAGCGGATCGTCCTTCATAGTAGGTGATTAACGTTCTCGAAAGTATTGACACTCGATCTTTTACATCACACATGAACCTACGTTTACCGTCACTAAAATGTGTACCTAATTGTTTCTCTGATCAGGAGGATCCACTCTCTGAAACAGCTGGACAGTTTCTCGTAACGACAAGGCCTTCGGTGAGGAGTTTAACTCTGTAACAATTGGTAACGCTCTCCAATGTTTTGACGCTCGATCTTGTTAGACATACATGAAATTATGGTGCCCCTCACTAAAATGTATATTTATTTGTATCGCTGAAAACAAGGTTATCCTCTCGATACGGCGGGTTAGGTTCTCGGCTTGTAAGGTCCTCGGTAAAGAGTAAGACGTTATACCAATTGTTAACGTTCTCATGCGGATCAACCCTCTACTTCAATATTCGTACCGTGAATTAATGTTTCTATTGACTATACTGTTCAGCAGACTTACTCCTAGAATACCAAGTTTGACTCTCGAAATCACAGGATAGGTGAAGCTATTGGCTAAGCCGTCCGACACTCAAGGAACATGGAAAGGTTCTTGAGTCGGTTGACATTCGAGCATCTTATTCATTCGTGTATTTATGGCGCCCGTCACCAAAATGTATACTCATTTGTATCTGTTAACACGAAGTTCTGCTCTCGATACGGCAGGTTTGCGTATCCGAAATTTGGGCTATCTGCAAAATCTTTGACTGTATACCAATAGGTAACGTTCTACACCGGTTTGACGGTCTGCTTTAATATTCAATCCTTGAAATAAGGCTAACATGATTTGGCGTATTTATTCCAGGAGTACGTGGTTTGACTCTCGCAAGCACAGGTTGGGTGAAGCTACTGACTTAGCAGTGCGTCGCTCATGGAAGGTGGCAACGTTCTCGAAAGCATTGAATGTCGATGTTGATATATATACAAGAATGTTGTGTCCGTCAGATAAAATGTGCACTTACTTGATTCCGTGAACAATATGTGAGGCATACGCTACAGTGTGGTAGGTTCTCGGATGGTAAGGTACTCGGTAAAAAGAATGACTTTATACGAATTGGTAAGGTTCGCCGTCTGTTTGACTCTCTACTTTAACATTCATACCGTGAATTACGGTGTCTATTGCCATTGCTGTACTGCGGATTTGCGCCCGGAATACCTGGCTTGACTCTCGGAATCACAGCATAGGTTAAGCTATTGACATACCTGTGCGATTCTCGTAGAAGATGGTAACGATCTGGGTCGGTTTGGCTCTCGATCTTCTAAGTCATATTTGAAAATAATTTGTGCTACTGATACAATGTCTACTGACTGGTTTTCGTGAGCACTAGGCATGACACTCGCTACAGCTGGTTAGATTACAGAAAGGTAATGTTTTCGATAGAAGGAATGACTCTATACCAACTGACAATGCTTCCCGACGCATTGAGCTTCTACTTCAGTATTCATACCGTGAATTAAGGTGTTTATCATCAAAACTGTTCAGCGTACTAACACGCGGAATACCAGCCTTTACTCTCGGAATCACAGAAAAGGCGAAGCTGCTGACTCAGACGTTCGACTCTCAAAGAAGGTGGACACGTCTTCGATCCGTTTGACAGCCGATCTTCTAATTTATAAATGAAATTACGGTTCCCGTCACTAAAGTGTATACTAACGTCTTTCTCTGAACACGAATTTATACCCAAGAAACTGCGGCTAATATTCTCGGAACGTAAGGTATGCAATGACGTGTATGACGTTATACCAATTGGTAACGTTCCCAAACGGATCGTCTCTGTACTTTAAAATCCATACCGTGAATTAAGGAGTCCATTGCCAACAATGTAGAGCAGATTGACTCCCGCAATACCTGGTTTGACATTGTCTTAGCTGTTTGACTCTCAAGGAAGGTGGGATCGTTCTCGAAGTGTTTGACTCTCGATTATTCTGTTCATACATGAAAATAATATGTGCTTCTGCTATAATGCCCACTAACTACATTCCGTGAGCACTAAGCTTGACACATGCTTCAGCGGGTTAGGCTCCTGGAAGGTAGGGTATCCGGTAAAAAGATTGACTTTATACCATTTGGTAATGTTCTCGAACGGTTTGGCTCTTTTATTTAATATTCATACCGTGAATTAAGGACACTAATGTCAATACTGCTCAGCGGACTTAATCGTGAGATACCAGATTTGACTCTCGGAATCACAAGAAATGTGAAGCTACTGACTCAGCCGTTCGACTCACAAACATGGTGGTAACGTTTTCGTGCGGTTGGACCCTAGATTTTCCTATTCCTACGTAAAAATATGGTGTACGTCTGCTACAGTGTCTACTACTGCGTTCCTGTGAACGTGAAGCAAAAAAACCGCTACGGCGGCTTCATTTCTCGTAATGTAAGGTATAGGTTAATAAGAATGACTTTATAGCAGCTGGTAATATACTATCAGCGGTTCTCCGAATCACAGGATAGGTGAAGCCATTGACGTAGCCGTTCGGCTCTCAACGACGGTGGTAACGTTCTCGATTAGTGTGGCCATAGATTTTATAATTCAATCATGAAATTATGGAGCACGTAACTAAAATCTTTACCAATTTCCTTCTCTGGACACAAAGTAATACTCTCCATACAGCGGGTTACTTTCTCGGAAAGGACGACCGTCAGAAAAATGTTTGACTCTATTCTATTACGTAACGATCATGAACGGTTTGACTCAGTACTTTGATATTCGAACCGCACATTGCGGTGTCTATTGCCAATACTCTTCAGCGCGCTTACTGTCGGTTTTCCCGGGCTGACTCTCGAAATCAGGGGATACGTGAAACTACTGACTTCCCCGTTCGTATCTCACAGAAGGAGGTAACGTTCTCAAACGAGTTGAATCTCGATCTTGTAATTCATGCATGAAATTGAAATGTCGTCACCGAAATGAAAACAAGTTTATTTCTCTGATCACGAAGTAATACTCTCGAGTGGACAGCAAATTAGTGTTTCGGTGGGTATGGCCATCGGTAAAGCGTTTGACATTATATCACTTGCTAGCTTTCGCAAACAGATTGACGCACTACATTAACAAACATACCGTGAATTAAGGTGTCTTTTGACAATACTGCACAGCGCATGTACTCCCGGAATTCCTGGCCTGGCCCTCGGTACTGCATGATAGTTGTAGGTACTGACTAAGCCGCTCGACATTCAAAGAAGGTGATAACGTTCTCGAAAGGATTGACCATCGATCTTCTAATTTATACATGAAGATACCATCCCAGTCACTAAAATGTTTACTGATATGATCCTAGGAACACGAAGTTATAATGTCGATGAAGCGGGCGAGGTTCGTGGAAGGTACGACCTACTGTGGAACGTTTGATTTTACAGCATTTGGAAACGTTCTCAAACGGATTGAGGCTATACTTTAACATTAAAACCCAGAATTAAGATGTACATTGCCAGTACCCTTCAGCGGATGTACTTCTGGTAAACCTAGTGTGACTTTCTGAATCACAGGATAGGTGAAGCTGTTGTGTTCTATGTGAGATTTCATGAAGAAGGTGATATCGTTCTCGAACGATTTTATCCTCGATCTTCTATATCATACATCAAATGTCGGTGCCATTCACAGCTATGTATGCTAATTTGTATCTCTGAATAAGAAGTAATTCTCTTTTTCTGGTTCAGTTCTCGGAAAATAAGGATTTCTGTAAAACTTTTGACATAATTCTAATATGTAACGGTGTACAAATGTTTGACTATGCGCTTTAGTATTCTAACCGTGAACAAAGGTGTTCATTGCCAATATTTTATAGCAGACTTACTCCCAGTATACCTGGTCTGACTTTCGGAATCACAGGATAGGTTTAGCTATTAACTTAGCCGTCCGGTCCTCAAATAAGGTGGCGACGTTCGGGAACGGTTTGACACTCGATCTACACTTTTATTCATGAAATTAAAGTCCCGGAACTAAAATGTATTCTCTTCTGTTCCACTGAACTCATTGTTGTACTCTCGATACAGAGCGTTATTCTTTCGGACGGTAAGGTCATAAATAATACGCTTGAGTTTATACCAATTGGTAACGCTCTCAAACTGTTTGTCGCTCTACTTTAATATTCAAATCGTGAATTAATGTGCCTATTGCGAATACCGTACAGCGGATTAACTCCTGGAATATCAGGCTTGACACTCGGAATGACAAGCGTAGGTGAAGCTATTGACGGGGCAATTCGATTCTTCTAGATGGTGTTAACGATCTCGAACAGCTTTGATCCACGATTTTCGAATTCATACCTGAAATTAAGGTGCCCCCCCACTTAAATGTAAAATAATTTTTTTCCCAGAACACGTGGTTATACTCCCAATGGAGCGGGTATCGTTCGCGGAATGTATGGCCTTCGGTTAAACGTTTGACTTTATAGCAATTGGACGCGTCCTACAACGGTTTGATGGCCTGCATTAATTGTCAAACCATGAATTCAGGTGTCTATTGCCAATACTGTGCAGCACATTTACCCCTGCACTATGATTCTGAAAGTCAAACCAGGTACTCCAGAAGTAAATCCGATTTACAGTATTGGATTTTTACACCATACCTCCGGGTATAAATGAAATGCAGAGTCAAACTGTTGTAGAATATTACGAATTGGCATAGAGTCAAACTGTTTATCGACGGCCTTACCTTCCGAGAAACCCTGTAGTGATTGGCTTGTATAGTGTTCATCGGAAAAAGTTCGTAGTCATTTAGGCAGTCGGACTCCATAATTTTATGTATGATTAGGACGATCAAGAGACAAACGGTGCGAGAACGTTACCACATTCTTCGAGACTCCAATTGGTAAATCAATAGATACACCTGCCCTGTCATTCCGTAGGTCAAATCAGATATTCTGACAGCCAATTCGCTGTGCAGTATTGGCAATGGGCCCATTAATTCATGCCATGAATATTAAAGTAGATGGTCAAACCGTCGGAGAATATTGCCAATTGGTGTAGAGTCATTCTTATTGCCGAAAACACACCCTCCCTAGAATCTAACAAGCTGTAGCCAGTGTCATGCTTTGTGCTCACGGAAAAAAATGAGTAGACATTATAGCTGAAGCACCCCATATTTTCAACTATGAATTAGAGGGTTGAGAGTCAAACCGCTCTAGATCGTTACCACCTTCTTTGAGAGTCGAGCGGCGGAGTCAGTATCTTTACATGTAGTTGTGATTCCGAGAGTCAAGCCTGGAATTCCTGCAGTAAATCCGATTAAGAGCATTGACAATAGACACCATAATTCACAAATTCTTTCTCACAGTAGAGCGGCGAACCTATTGGGAACGTTACCAAATGTTATAAAGGCATTCATTTTAGCCAATACTTTATCTTCCGAGAACGTAAGCCGATGTATTGTGGGAACATTGTCGTGTTCAGAGAAACAAATTAGTATAAATTATAATGGCGGACACCTTAATTTCATGTATGATATAGTAGATCGAGTAGCCAACAGTTCCAGGACGTTAACACTTATGCACAGTTATGTCACTGGCTTCACTTAGCTCGTGATTCCAAGAGTCGAACCAGGCATTCCAGGAGTAAATTCGCAGAACAGTATTGGTACTTGTCACCTTAATTCACGGATGGAATGTTAAAGTAGAGTGTCAAACCGTACTTGATCGTTACATATTGGTATGAGCTCATCCTCCTTATCGAAGGCCTTACCTTCCTATAAGCTAACCCGCTATATCTCAAGTATAGCTTCGTGATCAGAGAAACACATTAGTATACATTTTAGCGATGGACGCATTAATTTCATGTATGGCTTAGACGACCGAGTGTCCAACCATTCTAGAACGTACGCAACTTCTTTGAGAGTCGCTCAGATCCCCCTTTAGCTTCATATATCCTGCGATTCCCAGAGGCAGACCAGGCATTCCGCGACTTATCCCGCAGTACAGTATTGGAAATAGACACGCTATTTCACAATATAAATATTAAGGAATAGAGATAGCAGTTGTGGAACGCTTATTGCTATACCAACAAACTCTTTAACGAAATCCTTGCCCGGCGAAAACCTATCCCGCCGTATCGAGAGTACAACTTCTTGTACAAGGAAGCAAATTATTATATATCTTAGTGACGGCCCCCAAAGTTTCATGTGTGAGTTCGCAGATCGTGCGTCAAACAGTTCGAGAACGTTACCACCTACAATGAGAATCGAACGGATATATCAACAGCTTCAACTATCATGTGATTCCAACAGCCAATGGAGGAATTCCGCATGTAAATCTGCTGCTGAGCATTGTCATTAGGCACCATTTCTCACGGTGTAAATATTAAGATACTCAGACAAACCGTGGTTGCACGTTACGTCTTGGTACGTCAAAGGTTTTACCGTAGACATTACCCTTGAAGAACATAACATGCTGCATCGAGAGTATAAATTGGTGATCAGAGATACACATTAACATATATTTTAATGGCAGGCACCTTAACATCATGTATGAATTAGAAAATCGTAGGTCAAACCGTGCGAGAACGTTACCACCTTCATTGACAGTTACACATCCCATTGAACATCTACACCTCTCCTGTTATTCCGAGAGACAAACCAGGTAATTCGGCAGTAAATCGGCCGAACAGTATTGGCATTAAACACCTTGGATCACGGTTTGAATATTAAGGCAGACAGTCAAACCGTTATACAACGTAACTTATTCGTATAGAGCCAAACCTTTTACCGAAGGTCTTACATGCGGGAACATAACCTGCAGTATCGAGTGTATGACTTAAATACATATATATATGAAATACATTAGTATCCATTTTAGTGACAGGCTCCATAACTTCACGTATGAATTAGAATATCCTGAGGCAATGCGTTCGAGAGCATTGCCACCTTTTTCGATAGTTGAACGGCTAAGTCAGTAGCTTCACCTATCCCCTGATTACGAGAATCAAACAGTCTACCCCGGAAGAAAATTCGCTGAGAATTATTTGCAATAGAGACCTTAACGCACGGCATAAATATTAAAGCAGAACGTCAATCCGTTTGTGAACGCTGCCAATTTGTATAAAGTCAGTAAGTTTGCTGCAGAGAATTGGCAATTGCCACCTTGATTCACGGTTGCGTATTAAATTAGATGGTCAAACCGTTTGAGAATGCCACCAATTGGTATAACGACATACTCATTAACGGATACCTTACCCTCCGAGATCATAACCTGCCGTATCGTGGTATAACTTCGTGTTCGGAGAAACAAATTAGTAAACATTTATTGACGAGCTCGTTAACTTCATCTATGGATTTGAAGACCGAGAGTCAAACCGTTCGGCAACGTTACCAACTTCTTCTAGAGTCGCATATCTACGGCAATAGCTTCACCTATCCTGCGTTTCAGGGAATCGAACGAGGTACTCCGGGAGTAAATCACCTGAAGTTTATTGGCATTAGACACCATATTTCGAGGTATAAATGTTAAAGCACATAACCAAACCGTTTGCGAACGTTACAAATTGGAATAAAGTCAAACGTTGTTCTGTATCCCTTACCCTTCGAGGCTTATCGCATTGTATCGAGAGTATAACTTGGAGTTCGGAGGATGACATTTGTATACATTTTAGTGACGGGCATATTATCTGCATGCATGAATTACAAGATCGAGTGTCAATCCGATAGAGAATCTTACCACCTTCTGTGAGAGATAAACGGCTAAGTCAATCGCTTCACCTATCCTTTGATTCCGAAAGCAAAGCCAGGTATCTCGGGAGTAAAATTCGCTGTACACTATAGGCAGTCTATACGTTAATTAACAGTTTGAATATTAAAGTACACAGTGTAAGCTTTGCAGATCGCTACCTCTTGATTTAATGTCAATAGTTTTACCGAACGACTTACGATCCGAGAAGCTAACCCTCTGTATCGACAGTACATCGTCGTGTATAGATAAGGAAATTAGTGTACATTTTAGTGAAGGGTCCCGTTACTTCATGTATGAATGAGAAGGTCGAGTGTCAAACGGTTCGGGACCGTTACCTCATTCCCTGAGAGATGAAGGGCTAAGTGAGTAGCTACACTTAACCTGTGATTCCGAGAGACAAACAGGTATTCCAATAGTAAATCCGCTGAGCAGTGTTGGCATTGATCACCTTAATTCATGGTCCGAATACAAAGGTATTGCGTCAATCCGTTTTAGGGCGTTACCAATTGGATTGAAGTCAAACGTTTTGCAGAAAACTGTACCCTCCGAGAGACTAACGCGACGAATCGTGCGTATAATCTGGAGCTCAGTGGAACATACTACTTTAAATGTTGGGGACTGGCACCTTAATTTTGTAAATGATTTCGAAGATCGATTGTCAATCAGTTCGATAACGATACCGCCTTTTTTTGTGAGTCGAACGGATAAGTGAGCAGTTTCATTTGTCCTGTACTTCCGAAGGACGAATCAGGCAAACCGAGAACCACTAAACTGTACCGTATTGGCAATGGACATCTTAATTCGCGGTATGGATATTAGGATACACACTCTATCCATTGTAGACTGTTACCTATTGGTATAATGTCAAAAGTTTTATTGAAGACCTTACCGTCCATGAAACTAACCAGCTGTATCGAGAGTATAACCACGTGTTCACAGAAGGAAATAAGTCTTCATTTCAGTAATGACACCTTAACTTCATGTATAAATTAGAAGATCGAGCGTCAAGCCGCTAGGGAATGTCGCAAAATTCTGTGAGAGACGAACGGTTAAGTGAACAGCTTCACCAACCCTGAGATTCCGTGAGTCAAACATTGTATTCCGGCAGCCAATCCGCTGTAGAGTATTGGCAATAGACAACTCAATACTCGGTTCGAATATTTAAGCAGGCCGACAAGCCGTTGTAGAACATTAGCTACTCGTTCTATACCAATAACTACCGTTCAGCAACGGTTTGGCTCTGCACTGCAGTATATATGCCGTGGAATTAGGAGTCTAATGCCAATCCTGTGCAGCGGACCAACTCCCGGAATACCTGTTTTGACTATCGGAATCACAGGGTAGATGAAGTTCTTGTCTGAGGCCGTACGACAGACATAGAAGACGGTAACGTTCTAGAGTGGTTTGACGATGGATCTTCATGTTCATACATGAGGTTAAGGTTCCCGTCACTGAAATGAAGTCTAATATCTTTCTCCGATCATGAAGTTATATTCGAGATGACGCGGGTGAAGTTGGCGGAAGGTAGTGTCTTCGGTAGAACGACTGACCTTATAGCAATATGTAACGCTCTGCAAGAGTATGACGGTCTGCTTTAATATTCATACCTCGAACTATGGCGCCAATTGCCATTACTGTTCAGAGGATTTACTCCAGCAATACCCGGTTTGACTCTTGGAGTCAGGGAATAGGTGCAGATATTGATATAGCTGTTCGCCTCTCAAAGAAGGTAGTAACGTTCTCCAAGCGTTTGATACTCGATCTTCTAATTCATATCTCAAAATAAGGTGTGCCTCTGCTATAATGCCTACTAATTTGTCTCCGTGAGTACTAATCATGACACTCGCTACAGCGAGTTAGGGTCTTGGATGGCATGATGTGCGGTAAGAAGTTTGACTATATACCATGTGGTAATGCTCTAGAACGGTTTGACTCGCTACTTTAATATTCATACCGTGACTTAAGGTGCCTATTGCAAATACTGTTCAGCGGATTTACTCCTGGAATGCCAGGCTTGACTCTCAGAATCACAAGCATAGGTGCAGCTATTGGTTTAGCCGTTCGACTCTCGAAAAAGCTCGTAACTTTCTCAGACGTCTTGACACTACATATTCCTATTGATACATGAAATTAAGGTTCTCGTCAGATAAAATGTTCACTAATTCGTTCCTATGAACCCAAACGAAGGCAATCGCTACGGCGGCTATCGTTCTCAGAATGTAAGGTATATGTTAAAAAGAATAACTTTATACCAATTGGAAATGTCCTCCTACGGTATACTCTCAACCTTAATATTCACACCGTGAATTACGGTATCTATTTCCAGTAACGTACTTCGTATTTACCGCTAAAATACGTGGTCTGATTCTCGCAATCACATGATAGGAGTAGCTATTGACTTAGATGTAGGGCTTTCAAAGAAGGTGAATCGTTCTGCAACGGTTTGACTGACGACTTTGCTATTTTTACACGAACCAAAGCTGTGCGTGTGCTAAAAGCTCTACCATTTCGTTTCCGTTGGCACTATGGATGATACTCTATACAGCGGGTTAAGTTCCAGGAAGATTAAAGTATTCGGTAAATAGTATGACTATATAAAAGTTGGTTATGTTCTCCAACGAATTGACTCTCTAGCTTAATATTCAAAGCATTAATTAAGGTGCCTATTGCCAATACTAATAAGCGGATTTACTACTGGAATTGCAGGCTTGACTCTCGGAATCACAACTATAGGTGAAGCTGTTGACTTAACCGTTCGTCTCTCACAGAAGGTGTTAACGCACTTCAACGATTCGACACTCAATATTCTAATTTATGCACGAAACTAAGGTGCTCGTCACAGAAATGAACACTATTTTCTTCCTCTGAACACGAAGCTATACTCTCGATACAGCGGGTTATGTTCTTGGAGGGCAAGACCTAGGGTAAAGCGTTTGACTTTATACAAATTGGTAACGTTCTCATTGCCAATTAATTGGCGAAATGAATATTCTGTTTGCACTTCACGCCGTGTGAGAATGATACTAATTGCTATGAAGTCAAACGTTTTACAGAATGCCTTACCGACCGAGAAGCTACCTACCGTGTCGAGGGTATAGCTATGTGTTTAGGCAACACATTAGAATACACTTTAATGACGGTGTCATAAATTCATGTATGAATTATAATATCTATGGTCAAACCGTTCGTGAACGTTGCCACCTTCTTTGAGAATAGGACGGCTGAGTCAATATCTCCACACATCCTGTGATACCGAGAGAAAAACCAGGTATTCCGATAGAAATCGGCTGCTCAGTATGGCATTAGACACCATATATCTCTGTATAAATCCTAGAGCACAGATTCAATCCTTTGTAGAACGTTACCTATTAGTATAATGTCAAACTTTATACCGACGGCCAATGCTTTTGCCAATGCCGAACAGCGCATTTACTCCCGGAATACCTATTGCGACTCTTGCAATCTTGGAATGGGTGACGATACCGACTTGGCAGTTCATCTCTCAAAGAAGGTGGTAACGTTCTCGAACGGTTTGACACTCGACCTTCTCAGTCATGCATGAAATTAAGGTGCTCGTGTGTAAACGTATACTAGTTCGTACCTCTACACAAGGTGTTATACTCTCGAAACCGAGAGTTTGCATCTCCGAAGGTAAGGCCATAGGTAAAGAGTTTGTCTTTATACCAATTGGCAAAGCTACTTCTTCATTGAAACCTTGAATTATGGTGACTACTGGCAATTCTAGCAGCGAACTTACTATCTGATTTCCCAGGCTGAATCTCGGAATCTCGGAATAAAGAAATAAGAAATTGACATAGATGTCCGTCCCTCGCAGAAGGAGGTAACGTTCTCGAACGGGTTAGGTCTTCGGAGGTTAATGCATTCAGTAGAAACGTTTAGCTTTATACCAATTGGTACCGCCCACAAACAGATTGACACTTTACATTAATATTCAATCTGTGAATTAGAGATACTGTTGCCAATACTGCTCAGCGGATTTACTCCCGGAATATCAGGTTTAGCTTTCGGAATCATAGGGTAGTTGACGCTGTTACCTTAGCCGCCCGACTCTTAAAGAAGGTGCTAAACGTTCTCGATCAGTTGATTTCCGAACTCCTAATTCATATATGAAGTTTAGGTGCCCGTCATAAAAATGTGCTGTAATTTGTTCCACTGAACGTGACGTTATACTCTCGGTACAGCGGGTTAGCATCTCGAAAGGAAAGGCCTTCGGGATAGGGTTTGAATTTATAGCAATATGTAACACTCTACAACCGTACGACGGTCTGCTTTATTATTCATAGCGTGAATTAAAGTGTATATGCCAACCTGCTCAGTGGATTTACTCCCGGAGAACAAGGTTTGACTCTCGGAACCGTGGATTAGGTCAAGCTGTTGACTTAGCCGTTTGTCTCTCAAAGAGGATGGTAACGTTCTCGAGCGGTTTGACCATCGATCGTCTAATTCATATATCAAAATAAGATGTTCCTCTGCTTTAATGTCTACTAATTTGTTTCCGTGATCACTAAGAATGACAACAGCTACAGCGGGTTAGGATCTAGGAAGGCAATGTATTCGGTTAAAAGAATGACTATTCAAATTGGTAATGTTCTCCGACGGATTGAGCATCTACCTTAATATTCATACCGTGAATTAAGATGTCCGTTGTTAGTAGTGTTATGCGGATTGGCTCCGGAGTACCTTCTATGACCATCGTAATTACAGGATTGTTGTAGCTATTGATATAGAGGTTCAGTTTCGAAGAAGGTGGTAACGTTGTGGAACGGTTTGACGCTCGGTCTTCTAATTGGTACACGATATTAAGGTGTGCGTCACTAAAATGAATGCTAATTTGTTTCCTTGGACTCGAAATTATTATCTCGATGCAGCCAGTTATAATTTCCGATGGCAAGGCCTTTGGTAAAAAGAGTGACTTTATAACAATTGATAATGATCTGGTGGCAGATTGACTCTCTACTTTAATACCCACACCGTGAATTATGGTGTCATTTGCCTTTATAACTCAGCGAACTTGCTCCAGTAATGACTTTTTTGACTCTTGGAATCACAGGGTAGGTGAAGCTATTGCCTTAGCTATGCGACTATTCATGACGAAGGTAACGATGTCGATCGGTATAACTTTCGATCTCCTTATTCATACATGAAGGTAAGGTGCTGTCGGTAAATTGAGTACTAATGTGTTTCGGTAAACACTACGTTCTACGCACCATTCGGCGGGTCAGCTTCTTGGCCGTAAGTATTTCGGAAAGAACGTGTGACGATACATCAATTTTTAACGTTCTTACACTCCGTGACGCTCTATCTTAATATCCAGTCCGCGAATTATGGTATAAATATTTCCACTACTGTGCAGCGCATTTACTCCCGAAATGTCTCCATTGCATCTTGCAATCACAGGATGTGTGTAGCTATTGACTTAGCCCTTCGAATCTCAGTGAAGGTGGTAACTTTCTCGATCGGATCTTCTCTCGATCTTCTTGTTCATAATGAAATTAAGCTCCACGTCACTAAATTGTATACGAGTTTGATTCCCTGAACACGTAGCCATACCCTCGATGAAGCGGGTGATGTTCGCGGAAGGTACGGCCTTGGGTAAAACGTTTGTCTTTATATCAATTAATATCGTTCTCACACAGTGCAACGCTATATTGTAATATTCAATGCGCGAATTATTATATATATTGCCAATTCTGAACAGCGCATTCTCTCACGGAATATCTCGTTTGACTTTCTGAGTCACAGGATGTATGAAGCAACTGACTTAGCCGTTTGAATCCCAAAGAAAATTCTAACTTTTCTAACGGATTGACCCTCGATCTTCTATTTCATGCATGAAATGAAGATACGCATCACTAATATGTATACTAGTTCGTGCCTCTGAACTCGGTGATGTACTCTTGAACCGGCTGGTTAATTTCTTGGACGGTACGGCATTCGATAAATCGAATGACTTTATGGCAATTAGTAACGTTCTCACATGGTGTGACGATATATTTTATTATTCACTCCGCGAATTACGGTATCTATTGGCAATACTGTGCAGCATATTTGCTCTCGTAGTACCTGGTTTGACTCTCAGAATCACAGGATAGGTAAAGATATTGACTTAGACGTTCGTTTCTCACAGAAGGTGGCAACGTTCTCGAACGGTTTGAACCTCGATCTTCTAATTCATGCATGAAATTACGGCGCTCGAGACTAAACTATATACTAGTTCCACACTCTGAACAAGGCGTTATACTCCAAATACAGTCCAGTAATTGCGTACTGCAGATCGGAGCGGCATACTGTATGATCTTTTTTAATATCATTAGCCTTGATATTGTACGGTCTGCATTTTTTGCAGTTTTCCATTTATGTATAGATACTGTAATTGACTGTTATGATATTTTAGATTCATCAAAATTCTCAAATTTCAAATTACAGTAATTTACTTTTTAGGAAAAGTGTCTTTGGGATTAGTTGAGTGCACATTTACGAGAATATTTTGTTAAATTCTTGGTTATATTATAGGATTGCCTCCATGCGTACCTACGCTTCCGGAGCGACACCGCTAGAGAAATCCTATAGTGGTGTTTAATAGATCGGAGCGACACTGCAGTATGGCCTTCGTTAATTTCATTAAAAATGATATTGTACCGTATGCATGTTTTCCCAGTCTTCCATTTATTTATACATATTGTAATTTACTGTATGATATTTTCGATTATATTCAAAATTTTTAATTATTAGTATAAAAAATTGTACTCCCTAGTAAAAGTGCAGTTGGAGTTAGTTGTGTTCACGTTTCTGATAATATTTTGTAAAAATATTTGTTATCTTATTTGTTTATCTGTATACGTACCTACGCTGTCGGAGCGACACGACTGACATGGTCTTGTGTGTGCGTACTGCAGAACGAAGCGGCACCACTGGATGAACTTTCGATAATTTCTTTAACCATATTATTGTACAGTATGCATTCCTTCAGCACTGTCTTATTTATTTCTTCATACTGCACTTTACTGTCATGCTATTTGCAATTTTCATCGAAATTCTCACTTTACATTTTAAGAAATTGTATTTTTTCAGTAAAAGTGTCTTTAGAATTAGTTGAGTGTACGGTTATGACATTACCCTGTTAAACTTATTGCTATTTTATATGATTGTTTCTGTACAGTACCCACGCTGGCAGAACAAAGCGACTAGCGAGGCCTTGAAGCTGCGAACAGCAGAACGTAGCGGTACAACTGAATTGTCTTCGATAATTTCATCTGTCCTTGATTTTGTAACGTATACATTCTTCCCAGTTTTCAATTTCTAAAGGTGTACTGTAATTATCTGTTACGTCGATTTCGATTTCCAATAAATATTTTCAGTTTTTAGTTTAAATCAATTGTATTTCTTAGTACAAGTGTCCTTAGAATTAGATGACCGCACGCATATGACACACTTTACTTAAACTTATTGTTATTCTCTATTTTGCCCCGTGTGCGCACCAACGCTTGCGGAGCGTCAGGGCTGGGGTGGTTTTGTTGTTGCGTTCGGCAGACCGAAGCGACAATACTGGCTGGTCTTCGTTAATGTCTTTAATCATAGTATTGTAACGTCTGCATTATGTTCACTTCTCTGATTAATACTACGTATGGTAATGTATTGTTCTGAAATATCCGATTCTCTTCAATATTTCTTATCTTTAATTTTAAATATTTCAATTATTAGTACAAGTATGCTTGGAATTAGTTGAGAGTACATTTGTGATAATATTCTGCTTTGTTCTTTGCCATTTTATATAATTATCCCTATACGTACCTACGCTTCCGGAGCGACACGACTGGTGTGGTTCCTCATTTGCGTTCGGTAGTTCGGAGCCTCACTGCTGCATGCTCTTTGACAATGTCTTTAACCTCCATATTGTACCGTATGCATTCGTTCGCAGTTTTCTATATACTTCTGCCTACTGTTATTTACTATTATAATATTTCCGAATTCCTTCATATCGTTCAGTTCAAAATTTCTAAAATATTATTTTTCAGGAATAGTGTCTTTCGAATTAGTTCAGAATAAATTTTTGGCAATATTTCGTAAAATCCTTTGTCATTTCATATCATTGTCTCAATACGTACCTAAGCTTCCAGAGGGTGACGACTGGAGTGGTCTTGAAGTTGCTTTCAGTAGATCGGGGCGACAGTACTTTCTGGTTTTTGTTAATTTCTTTAACCATGATTTTGTACCGTATGCATTTTTTCAGTTTTGCATATAATGTGCATACTGTAATTTACGGTTATGCTATTTTCGATTTTATTCAAAATTTCCAACTTTTAGTTTTGAAAATACATTTTTTAGGAAAAGTACCTTCGAATTAGTAGAGTGTACGTTTACGGCAATATAATGTTGGACTCGGTGGTATTCTATATAATTGTCTATATACGTGCCTACGCTGCCGGAACGGCAGGGCTTGCGTTATCTTGTAGTTGCGTTCACTACATCGGAGCGATGCTGCTGTATGGTCTCTGTCAATTTCTTTAACCTTGATATTGTATCGTTTGCATACTTTCGCTGTTTTCTACTTTGTAATACATACTGCAATTTATTGCTCTGATTCTTTCGACATTTTCAAAATTCCCAATTTCTAATATCAATCATTGTACATTCTGTGAATCGTGTCTTTGGAATTAGTGGAGTGTACGTTTATGGCATCATTCTGTTATACCAATTGTTATTTAATACGATTGACGGTATACGTACCTAGGCTGCCGGAGCGATACGAGTGGAGTAGTCTTGTAGCTGCACACGAAAGATCGGAGCGACACTATGGCATGGCCTTTGCTAATTTCTTTAACCTTAATACTGCACCATATGCATTCGATCGCAGCTTTCAATTTATTTATACAGTATGTAATATACTGCTACGACATTGTCGATATTTTTCATCATTTTCAATTTTTGGTTTAAAAATTTTATTTCTTAGAAAATGTGTCTGTGGAAGTAGTTGAGTGTACGTTTATGACAATATCTTGATGAATTCTGCGTTATCTTACATGACTGGCTGCACACGTACCTACGCTTCTAGAGCGACACGACTGTCGTGGTCCTGTAGTTGCGTTCGGTAGATTGGGTAGACGCAAGTGTGTGATCTCCGTTAATATGTTTAACATTGTATTGTACCGTAAGAACTCTTTCCCAGTTTTCTTTTTATTTCTGGAAGCTGCAGTTTACTGTAAGGATGTTATCAATTATTTTCAAGATTCCAATTTCATAATTTCAAGCATTGTATTTTTTAGGAGAAGTGTCATTGCAATTACTTAAGTGAACGTTTATGATAGTATGTTGTTGAATTCGTTATTGTATTGTTATATTGTCTCTATAAATACCTGCGCTGCCCAAGCGACACGACTGGCGATGTCCTGTAATTGCGTTCGGTAGATCGGAACGACAATACTGTATGATCATCGATAACTCCTCGTAGCTTGACATTCTACCGTATGCATTCTATCGCAGTTTTCCACTCATTTATATATTCTGCAGTTTACTGTTATGATAATTGTCTTCTTTCCAAAATTTTCAACTTTTATTCCAAAAAATTGTATTTCATAGGAGAAGTGTCTTTGGAATTAGGTGAGTGCACATTTAGTGCGATATATTGCTAAACTTATTTCTGTTTTATGTCATTGTCCGTATACATACTTACGCGTCCAGAAAGACACGACTGGAGTGGCCTTATATTTGCGTTCGCTAGATCGGAGCGAAGCTGCTGTTTGTTCTTTGTTAATTTCTTTGACTATGCAATAGTGCGGTGTGTATTTTTTCCCAGTCCTCCATTTCGTTATGCATACTGCAATCTAGTGTTATGATATTTTCGGTTTTCTCAAAATTCAAAATTTTTGGTTTGGAAAACTTTTTATCGCAGTAAAAGTGTCTGTGGAATTAGTTTAGTGTACGAATGTGGCATTGTTTGGTCAATCTTATTGTTACTTTATACGATCGTCTGTATGTGCACCTACGATTCCGGAGCGACACACATGGAGTGCTCTTGCATTTGCGTCCGCCAGATCGGAACGACACTTCAGTATGATCTTCGTTAACTTCTCTAACCTTGATATTGTACCGTATGCATTTTATCCACCGTCTTCTATTTCGTTACGCAAACTGTAATTTACTGTCATTATATATTCCATTTTTTTCAAAATTTCCAATTTTTTATTTAGGAAATTGTACTTTTCTGAGAAATTGCCTTTGAAATTAGACAAGTCTAACTGTATGGACATATTTTCTTAAATTCGTTGTGACCTTACATGATTGCCTATATGCGTAGTTACGCAGCCGGAGCAACACGACTTGTGATGTGAATGGTAATTGTTAATTCCATTAACCTTGATTTTGTATCGTATGCATTCCTTCGCAGTTTCGTAATTATTTATACATTCTGTAATTTAATGTTATGATATTTTAGTATTTTTTTCTATTTTATTCTTCAGCTTTTTATATAGAGAATTGTGTTTCATAGAAAACGTGTCCTTGGGATTAGTTGGCCGTGCAATTATGTCAATATTCTATTCGTTATTTTATACGCTTGTCACTATACGAACCTACGCAGCCGATCGACACTGCTGGAGTGGCCTTGTCGTTGCGTACGTAAGATGGGGGCGTCATATTTCATGATCATCATTAATTGTATGTATTGCACCGTACGCATTCCTTCGCAGTTTTCTCTTTATTTACAAATACTGCAATTAACTGTTATGATATTTCCCATTTTCTTCGAATCTTGCAAGTATTATATTAAAAATTGCATTTTTCGGGGATCGAGCCGTGTGACATAGAGGAATGTACTTTTATGACAAAATTTTGCAAAACACATTGGTATTTTATATCACTGTGTGTATACGTACAAGCCCTTCCGGGGCGGCACGACTGGCGTGGTCTTGTAGTTGCCATCAGTAGAGCGGAGCGATAATATCCTATGTACATTGTTAGTTTCTTTATTCTCAATATTGTAATGTAAGAATTCATTCGCATTTCTCGATTTACTTCAATATACTAAAATTAACTGTTATATATTCAATTTTTTCAGAATTAGCAATTTTCAGTATATACAATTGTATTTCTCTGTAAACGTGTCTTTAGAAGTTTCTGGGAGTATGTTTGTGGCAATATTTTGTTGAATTTGTTGTTGTATTATTTGATTGTCTGCACATGGGCTTACGCTATCGGAACCACACGACTGGAGTGATCTTGCTGTTAAGAATAGTAGATCGCTGCGACGGAACTTTGCTCGTTACCGTATGCCTATCGGCGCTGCGGATTTATGCGAACGGATTGTCGTTGTAGTTGTATATGGATGTTCGTAGAGGCACAACTGGATAATATACCTAAATTTCTTTAACCTTGATCTTGACACACATCCGTTTATTCCCATGCTTTCTATTCTTTTGTATATAATCTAATTTACTGTTACAATTTCGATTTTCTTTCAAAATTATCAATTTTTCATTTAAAAAGCTGTATTTCTATGTTTCGGTTCCTTCCAAATTGGTTGAGTTTCCGCTTATGACAATACATTGATTAGCTTGTTATTATCATATATGATTGTCTGTATACGTTCCTATGCTTTCGGAGCGTCACGGATGAAGTCGCCTTGCAGTTGCATTCGCAATATCGGCGCGACTCTACCCCATGATCTTCGATAAGTGCTCTTTCTTTGATACCGTACCGTATGCATTCGTTCCCAGTCTTCCATTTATTTATACATACCGTAAGTTACGGTTATGATAATCCCGATCTTTTTCGAAACTTTTAATTTTTAGAATAAAAGATTGTATTTCTTTAGAAAAGTGCCTTTGGAATTAGTTGAGTGTACGTGCATGTCGATAATTCTTTAAACTTATTGTTATTTTATATGACTGTTTCTATTCGTACCATCGCTATCGGAGCAACACGACTGACGAGGACTTGTAATTACGTACCGCAGGTGGAAGCGGAACTACTGGATGGTGTCCGATGGTTTCTTTAACCATTATTTTATTCCGTTTGTCTTCTTTCGCAGTCTTCTACCTATTTACAATTAGTGTTATTTACTGTTACGATATTTCCGATTTTCTTTTATTTTAAATTTTCAATCATTATTAATAAAAATTGTATTCCTTGGAAAAAGAGTCTTTGGAATCAGTTGTGTTTAGGTGTATGACGTTATTTCGTTTGACCAATTGATATTTTATATGATAGTCTGTATACGTACATACGATATCGGTGCAACACGACTAGCGAGGTATTGTAGCTGGGTACGCCAGAGCGGATCGACACTACTGAATGGACTCCGATTATTTCTATAACCATGATTTTGTACCGCAAGAATTTTTTCTCAGTTTGCCATTTATTTATGCATTCTGTAATTTACTGTTATGATATTATCGATCTTTCTTCAAAGTTTTCAATCTTCATCTTTAAAAAACGTACATCTTTGGAAAAGTGACATTGGAATTAGTTCAGTGTGCCCATATGACATTATTTTGTTTAAATAATTGTTATTTCGATTGATTGTCTGTGTTTGTATCTACGCTGATTGCGCGAGACGACTGGCGAGGTCTTGTAGTTGCGTACGACAGAACGGAGCGAGTCGGCTGGATGGTCTTCGGTAATGTTTTTGACCTTGATATTGTACAGTAAGAATTTTTTCTCAGTTTTTCATTTATTTGTACATAATGTATGTTACTGCTTTGATGTTTTCGCATCTCCTAAAAAATACAATTTCTGAGATAAAAAAATTGGTGGATTTGAATAAAATCGGAAATATCACAACAGTAGGTCAAAGAATGTAGGAATAAATAATAATTATCGAAACAATGCATTCGCCACAATATCATGGTTAGAGAAGTTAACGAAGATAGTACCGTATTGTCGGTCCGATATGGCGAACGCAACTGCAAGACCATAAGGGGCTCGTCGCTCCGGAAGCGTATGTACGTATAAAGACAATTATGTAAAATAAAAACAAGTTTCATCATTATATTGGCATAAACGTACACTCCACTAATTCCAAAGACACTTTCACTGATTAACACAATTTTTTAAACCAAAAATTGAAAATTTTGAAAAGAATTGGAGATATAACAGTAAATTACATTATGTACACATAAACAGAATACAGAGAAGTAATGCACACGGTACAATATCAAGGTTAAAGGAATTATCAAAGACTATACAGCACTATCGCTCCGATATTCCGAACGCAACTGCAAGAGACCCGTCTACCCGTGTCGCTCCGGAAGCGTAGGTATGTATACAGACAATCAAATAAAATAACAATATGTTTAACGTAATATAATCATGAACGTAAACACAACTAACTCAAAAGACAATATTATTAAGGAATGCAATTCTCAAAATTGAAAATTGACAATTTTGAAAAGAAAATCGAAGATATCAAAGCAGTAAATTACAGTATGTTTAAATAAATGGATGACCGGGATTAAATGCATACCACACAAAATTAAGTTTAACGAACATAACTAGGACACTCCAGTAGTGCCGCTTCGATCTGTAGTTCGCAAATACAAGATATCGCCATTAGTGTTGCCCCGCCGGCGTCGGTACGTATACAGACAATCATATTAAATACGAACAAGATCAACATAATAATGTTGTCACGGGGAAATACGTGGCAAGTATTGAAATGAAATATAAACCAATTTTGTCACGGGGAAATACGTGGCAAGTATTGAAGTGAAAGATAAATGGGCGGGTCTTCAACCTTGGTAGAAGAGCCCCCTTTCTAAAAGAAACTATGTTTCTTATATTAATACTTATTTCGTAAAGTAAGTGTAATACCGATGTTGGATAGTTTAAATATTCAACGTAAGTTTTCAGGATAGGTATACGAATGCAGGAACGTTCCGTTTGATGTATAATGTAGAACTGTTTTATTCGTTTGTGATCGGTTTTTATACTATAATTTTCTGGTTGATTAAGCGGATTCTAGCCACGTGTCGTCTGGTTTTGGCTCATTTTGCTACGGTTGCTGTCTCGGCGATGCGTCTAGGGATGCGTTGGCTGGAGTTTGGCTGGCGTGTCAATGTCATAAATGTAAGCTCAACAAGTTACACAGATGCTTTTACTATCAAACACAATTTTCTCAACGAAAAATTGAAAATATCGAAGTAAATCGAAAATATCGTAACAGTAAATCACAGAATGCATAAATAAATGCAGGCTGGAAAAAATGCATGCGGTACAATATCTAAGTTAGAGAAATTAACGAAGAGCGCAACGTATTGCTGCTTCGCTCTGCAGTACGCAACTACAGGACATCGTCAGTCGTATTGCACTGGCACCGTAGGTTCGTATAGAGACAATCACATAATCGAACAATAAGTTTAACAGAATAATGTCATAAACGAAAACACGACTAATTCCATAGACACTATCACTGGGAAATACAATTTCTTAAAGTTAAAATTGAAAATTGTGGAAAAAAAATTGAAAATATCAAAACAGTAAGTTGCAGTATGTAGAAATAAATAGAAATCTGCGAAATATTACAAACGCTACAACATAGGGTTTAAGGAAATTAGCCAAGATTATATAGCGGCGTCGCTCCTATCATGTCAACACAACTACAGCATAATTCCAGCTGTGTCGTGCAGGAAGCGTAGGTGCGAATACAGGCAACCGTATAAAATTACAATATGTATAACAAAATATTGGCATAAACGTACAATCAACTATTTTCAGATGCACTTTTACTAATAAATAAAATTATTGAAATTATCAATTGGAATTTTGTATGAAATCGAAAATATCCAAACAGTAAATAACGGTATGTAGTATTAAACAAACAAAAAAAAAAAAACGCACAAAAAGCATACGATACCATGATTAAAGAAATTAACGAAGACCAGCATGTATTGTTCCTCCGATCTGCCTAACACAACGGCAAGTCCACTCTTGTCGTGTTGCACCGGATGCGTAAGTTCGCATACAGACAATCGTATGAATCAACAATAAGGTTAGCAAAATATTGCCATAAACGTACACTCACATAGCTCCCAAGACACTATTACTAAGAAAAACAATTTTTTTTCATAAACATTGAAAATTTCGAATAGGAACGAAAATATAATAACAGTAAATTACAGTATCTATAAATAAATAGAAAAATGGAACAGAATGCATATGTTACAAAATCAAGGATAAAGAATTAACTGAAACCATACAGCAATGCCGCTTCGATCTGCCGTGTACGACTACAAGACCTCGATAGTCGTCTTGCTCCGGCTGGGTTGGTACGTATACAGACAATATTATAATATCATAACAAGCTTAACAAAATACTGGAATAATGGTAAGTTCATCTAATTCAAAAGGAACTTTTACAAAGAGTTACAATTTGATAAAACAAAAAGTTTGAGTTCTGTAATATACCGAAAATATCGGAATACTAAATTACAGTATGTATAAATAAATGGAAAACTGAGAAACGATGCATACGGTACAATATCGAGGCAAAAGTAATTTCCGACGGCCATCAAGTAGTGACGTTCCCAATTACCGAACGCAACCACAAGACGACTCCAGTCGTTTCGTGCCGGCTGCAAAGGTACATGTGGAGGCAATCATATAATATAACAAGTGATATAACAAAGTATTGTCACAAACGTATGCTCAACTAATTCCAAAGGCACTTCTCATGTACGATTCAATTTCTGAAATCAAAAACTTGAAATTTTGAAAAAAATACGATAAATCATAACAGTATATTACAGTTGGTGATCAGATAAAGAAATCAGTCTCCATTTCAGGGACGGCAACTTAACTTCATGTGTGCATTAGAAGGTCGAACGTCAAACCTTTCGAGAACGTTACCACCTTCTTTTAGAGACAAACGAAAAAGTCAATAGCTCCACCCACCGTGTGATTTGGGGAGGCATGCCAGGTATTCCTGAAGTAAATCCACTGCAGAGTATGGTAAATAGACAGCTTAGTTGACGGTTCGAATATTAAAAGCAGGCCGTCAAGCCGATGTAGAGCATTGCCTATAGGTGATGTGTCAAACTTATTACAGAATGCCTATCCCTTCGAAAAACTAACTCGCTCTATCGGGAGTATTACACCGTGTTCCAAGATACTATGTTGTATACTGTTTAGTGTCGAGCACCGTAATTTCATG
>NW_027471403.1:0-25824 GCF_051020765.1 Lasioglossum baleicum
TCACACCAGGTACTGCTGGAGTAAATGCGCTGTACAGTTCTGGCAAAAGACACCTTGATTCACTGTATGAATATTAATGTACAGTGTCGAACCGTAGTCAGAACGTTTACATATTCGTATGAAGATTTCCTCTTAGACAGAAGGCCTTACCTTTCGAGAAGCAAACCCACTACATCTGGAGTATAGCTTCGTGTTCATTGAAAGACATTCGTGCACATTTTAGCGATCAGCGCAATAATTTCATGTGCGGCATAGAAGGCCGAGGGTTATACCATTCTTGAATGTTGCCCCTCCATTGAGAGTCACACAAGTACGCCAATGACTTCAGCAATCCTGCGATTCTTAGAGACAAACCAGGTATTGCTCGACTAAACCCGCAGTTCTGTATTGAAATTAGACGCGGTGTTCTCGGTACAAGTATCAAAGAACAGAGTTAAACCATTGCAGAACGTTACCTATTGCAACACAGTGAAACTTTATACTGAAGCCCTTACCTTCCGAGGAACTATCCCGCCGTATCGAGAGTATATCTTCGTGATGATAGACCGACACTAGTTCACATTTCAGTGATGGACAACGTATGTTCATGTATGCATTCGGCGATAGAGAGTCATGTCGTTCCAGAACGATACCTCCTTCTTTGGAAGACGCACATATAAGTCAATAGCATCACCTATCCTATGATACTGTAAGTCAAACCAGGTATACCCGGAGTAAATCCGCTGAGCAGTATTGGCAATACGCACCGCAATTCATTGTTTGAATATTAAGGTATAGCGTCATTCTCCTATCCAGTGATTGGGTGAGTCAAACCAGGTATTCCTGGAGTAAACACACTGAACAGTTTTGGCAATAGACACCTCAATACGCGGAATGAATAATAAAGTAGAGAAACCGTCGGAGAACGTCACGTACACATATAGAGTCATACTTTTTAACGAATGCCTCATCTTCCGAGAAGCTAACGCGCCGCAAGGAATGTGTTGCTTAGTGTAGAGGGAAACAAGTTAGAATACATTCGAGTGAAAGGCACCTTAATATCAGGTATGAATTATAAGACAGATGGTAAGACCGTTCGATTTCGTTACCACCTTTGTTGAGAATCGAACGCTTTAGATATTAGCTACACCTATCCTGTCATTCCATAAACTAAGCCAGGTATTCGGGGAGTAAATACGTTAAGCAGTGTTGGAAATAGGCACGTCAATTCTCAGTTGAATATTAAAGGGGAACGTCAAACCATTGTAGAACGTTAACTATTGGTATAGGGACAAACATTTTACCGATAGCCCAATCATCCGTGAAGCTAACCCGACATATCTAGAGTATAACACCGTGTTCAGAGGTATGAACGAGTAATCATTTCTGAGACGGGCAGCTTATCTTCATGTGTGGATCGGAAGATCAGTGGCCAAACAGATCGAGAACGTTGCCACCATCTGTGAGTGTCTAGCGGCTTAGTCAATAGCTTCACCTATCTTGCATTACCGAGAATCAATCCAGGTATTCCGATATTAAATCAGCTGAGCAATATTTGAAGTCGAAACCATAATTCTCGGATTGAATATTAAAGTAGAGCGTCAAACTATTTGTGAGCGTTACCAATTGGTAGAAAGTCAAACGTTTCACTGAAGATCTTATCCTCCGAAGATAGAACCCGCTGTATCGAGAGTATAACATGGTGTTCAGGGGCGCGAATTGGTGTACGTTTTAGTGACGAGCACCTGAATGTCCTGTAGGAATTAGAAGGTCGAGGCTCAAAGAATTCGAGAGCGATACAACCCACCCTCTTTGAGATTCGAACAGTTAAGGGAATAGCTTCACCTATCATATCATTTCGAGACTCAAACCAGGTACTCCGGGAGTCAATGCGATGAACAGTATTGGCAATAGACTCCTTATCTCGCGATATGAATATTAAAGTACACCGGCAAACTGTTGTACAACGTTACATATTGGTATAGAACCAGACAATTTACAGATAGCCTTACCTTCCGAGAAACTATCCAGCAGTATCGAGAGTATGAATTTGTGCTCAGAAAATAAAAATTAGTATACATCTTAGTGACGGACACCATAATTTTATCTGTGAATTAGATGATCGAGGGTCATACCATTCGAGAACGTTAATGCCTTGTTTGGAATTCGTACAGATAAGTCAGTAGTTTCACGTATCCTATGATTCCGAAAGTCATGCTAGGTATTCCCGGAGTAGGTCCGCTGTACGGCATTGTCCTTATGGTAAAAATATTAAAGTACAGACTCAAACCGTAGTAGAATGTTACTTAATGGTTTAGTGTCAATCTTTTTACCGCGAGTATTACGCTCCGAACAGCTACACCGCTGTATCGAGGGTACAACTTCGTGTTCGGAGAAACAAAGAACTATTCCTTTCAGTGATGGGCACCGTAATTTCATGTCTGAATACGATGATGAACTGTCAAGCCGTTCTGAAACGTTGCCACGTTTTTCGGGAGACGCAATGCTGAGCCAATAGCTTCACTTATGTTGTGATTCTGGGAGACAAACCAGGTATTGCGGGAGTGATTCTAATGTTCGGTATGGACATTAGCCACACTATTTCAGGGCATAGATATTAAAGTACACAGTCAAACCGCTGTAGCACGTCACCTATTGGTATAGATTCATACTTATAACTGAATTACGTACCTTCCGAGTAGCTGGCCCGCCGTATCGAGATAATAACTTTAGGTTCACAGAAATACATTAGTATTCATTTCAGCGATGGGTACGATAATTTCATGCATGACTTAGAAGATCGAGGATCAAACCGTACCCGAACGTTACTACATTCCTTGAGAGTCGTACAGCTAAGTCAATAGCTTCACCAATCCTGTGTTTCGGAGTGGCCAACCAGATATTCCGTGAGTAAATCGGCTGTTCTATATTGACAATGAAAATCTTTATTACCGGACATAATATTAATGTAAAGCGTCAATCCGTTTGAGAGCGTTACCAGTTTGTATAACGTCATACACATTATCGCATACCTTACCCTCCGAGAACATAAACCGTATTATCGGGGTTACAACTTCGTGTACAGAGAAACATATTAGAATTAATTTCAGTGACGGGCACCTCAGTTTGATGAATAAATTAGAAGGACCAATACAAACCGATCGAGAACGTTATCAGCAACTTCGAGTGCCGAACGGCTGAGTCTATAGCTTCACCTATAATTGCGATTCCGAGAGTCAAGACTGGCATTCCAGGAGAACTCCACTGGACAGTATTGGCACTAAAGAGCTTAATACTCGGTATGAATATTAAAGTAGATCGCCAAACGGTCTGAGAGCGTAATCAATTGGTATAAAGTCAAACGTTTTACCGTAGACCATACCCGCCGTGAAAATTAACCCGCTGTATCGGGAGTATAAGTTCGTGTTCAGAGAAAGAAATAGCTATCCATTTCAGCAACGGGCACCATGGCTTCATGTGTACATTAGAAGATTTGACGTTAAGACGGTCCATGATGTTGCCACCATCTGTGAGAGAGGAACGGCTAAGTAAATTGCTTCACCTATGCTGGTATACCGAGAGTCAACTAGATATTCCAGGAGTAAATCCGCTGAACAGAATTGGCAACAGACACCTTAATACACGGTTCGAATATGAAAGCATGCCGTCAAATCATTGGTCATCATTACCAATTTGTGTAGAGCCGTCAAGGTGTCCGTTACTGAAATGGATACCAATTTTTGTTCACAGAACACGAAGTTATACACACGATTCAGCGGGTTAGATTATCCAAAGGTATGGCCTTCGGTAAAATGTTTCACAATATACCAATAGGTAACGTTGTAAAAAGCGTTGGCGCTCTACTGTTCATACCATGAATTAAAGTGTCCATTGGCAATACTGCACTGTGTATAGTCTCCCAGAGTACCTGGTTTGACTGTCGGAATAGACAGGATCGCTGTAGGTACTCACGTAACCGTTTGACTCCCAAAGAAGGTTGCATCGGACTCGATCGGGTTGACTCAGAGATTATTGTTCATGCATGACATTAAGATACCCGACACTAAATGTATACTCTATTGTACCACTGAGCACCTTGTTATAATCTCCATACAGCGCGTTACGCTTTCGGTCAGTGTTACGAGGAAATTCGTGACAAGTATTAAACTAAGATATTCAGGGACGGCTCATCAACCTTGGTGGAAGAGATCCTTTCTAAAAGAAACTAGGTTTCTTATATTAATACTTGTTCCGTAATATAAGTGTAATTCAGATATTGAATAGTATTAAATATTTAACGTACGTTTTCAGGATATGTATACGAATGTAGAAACGTTCAGATTGTGGTATAATGTGGAACTGATTTATTCGTTTCTGCTCGGACTTTATATTATCATCTTCTGTTGAGTAGGCGGTTTCTCGTCATGTGTTGATTGGTTTGGGCTGATTTTGATACGATTGATATTTGAGCCGTTTTCGGTAATGCTATGGCTGAATTTTGGCAAATTTTGTTACGGTTATTTTATGTGCAGTTTCCGGTGATGCGTAGTATTATCGGAAAGGTCACCTATAGAAGGTTTGACCTTGTACCAATTGGAAATGAGCTCTAGCGGTTTGTCGCTCTGCTTTAATATTCAAATCATGAATTAAGGTGTCAATTGCCAATACTGCTTAGCGGATTACTCCCGTATTACCTGATATGAGTCTCGGAATTGCGCAATATGTGAAGCAGTTCATGTTGCAGTTCATCACCCTGGGAAGGTGGTAACGATCTCGAACGGTTTGACCATCGATCTTCGATTTCATACATGAAGTTAAGATCTTGGAAGGCAAGGTATCCGGTAAGAAGGACAACTTATACCATTCGGTAGTGTCTATTGCCAACAATCTTCAAAAGACTTACACTCAGAATACCTGGTTTGGCTCGCAGGAAAGACAGGAGTGTTGAAGCTGTTGACTCAGGCACTCGACTCTCAAAGTCGGTGGTAACGATCCCGAGCGGTTAGACACTCGGTCTTATTATTCATACCTGAAATTAAGATGCGCGTCACTAAAATGTTTACTAATTTGCTTCTCTGATCCAGAATTTAAGTATTCGATACAGCGGGATATGTGAGCGGAAAGTACGGTGCACGGTAAGAAGCTTGTCGCCATTCCAATTCGTAAAGTTCTCCTACGGTTTGTCTCGCTACTTGAATACTCATACCGCGAAGTAAGGTGTCTATTGCCAACACTGTTCGTCGAATTTTCTCCCGGAATACATGGTTTGTCTCCCGAAATCACAGGAAAGGTGATGCTATTGAATTATCCGCTCGTCTCTAACAGAAGGTGGAAACATTCCCGACTGGTTTGGCTCTAGATCTTCTAATTCGTACATGAAGATAAGGTGCTCGTCACTGAAATGAATACTAACATTTTTCTGCGAACACGAACTTATACTCTCGATGAAGCCGGTGTGTTCCGCGGATGATATGGCCTTTGGTAAAACGTTTGTATTTATACCAATTGATAATGCTCTCAAGTTGTTTGACGCTCTACTATAATATTCAAACCATGAACTAATGTGACTATAGCAAAAACACTTCAGCGGACACTCTCCCGGAATACCTGGTTTGTCTCTCCGAGCTACACGATAGGTGAAGCTATTGAGATAGCCGTCCGACATTCGCAGAAGGTGGTGACGTTCTCGGTCGATTTTATCCTCGACCTTTTAGTTCATGCATGAAGTTAAGGTGCCCGTCACTGAAATGAATACTAATATCCTTCCCTGAACACGAAGTTATGCTCTCCATTACCCGGGCGGGGTTCGCGGAAGGTAGGATCTTCGGTATAAGGTTTGACTTTATAGCAATTCGTAGCATTCTCAAATGGTTCGACGCTGCATTTTAATATTCAAACTGTGAATTAAGGTGTCAGATGTCAATACTGTACAGCGCGTTTGTTTTTTGAAATCAAACGATAAGTGAGGCTATTTTCCTAGCCGCACATCGATCACAGAAGGTGGTAACGCGCTCGAATGGTTTGACCCTCGATCTTCTAATTCAAACACGAAATTAATGTGCTCGTCGCTGAAACGTATACTACTTCATGTCACTGAACCCTATGCTATGCTCTCGATACAGTGGGCTAGGTTTTCGGAGGGTAAGGTCTTCGGTCAAGCATTTGACTCTATACCAATTGGCAAAGTTGTCCAACGGTTTATCGCTCGATCTTCTAATCGCTCGAGTGACTCTATACCCTTTGGTATCGATTTCCTACAGTTTGTCTTTCTACATTATTGTTCTAGCAGTGATTTATCGTGCAATTGCCTATACTGTTCAGCGGATTTTCCCATGTCATGACTGATTGGACTCTCGTAATCACAGGATATGTGAAGATATTGACTTAGCCGATCGAATCTCAAAGATGGTGGTTATGTTCTCGAACAGTTTGACCATCGATCTTCTAAATTATACATTAAGTAAGGTGCCTGTCACTAAAATGAAGATTTATTTCTTCCTCTGAGCAGGAAGTTATACTCTCGATACAGCGCATTAATTTTCGTAGGCTAAGGTCTTCTGTAGATCGTTTGACTTTCCAGGAATTCTTACGTTCTAAAACGGTTTGACGCTCTACGTTAACATTCAAACAGTGAATTAATGTGCTTATTGCCAATGCCGTTCAGCGCACTGTCTATCACGGGTGGTGGTAACGTTCTCGATGCTTTTGACCTCGAACTTCCAATTCATACATGAAGATAAGGTGCCCGTCACTATAATATATACTAGTTTGCTTCTCCAATCACGACGTTATGCTCTCGATACAGCGAGTTAGCTTATCGGTAGGTAATGCGTTCGATAAAGATGATGTGTTCATACCAATATGTAACGTTCTCTACAACGTTTCGTTTCATACATCTCATACTGTGAATAAAAGTGTCTTCTGGCAATACTGGTCAGCACATTTTCTCCAGGGATGTCTGTATTGAATTTCGGAATAAATGGATAGGTAATGCGATTGACATAGCTTTGTGAATCTGCTATTCATACATGAAAATTAGGTGTCCGACTGGTTAAATAGCTACTAATTTAATTCCGTGACCGTTAAGAAAACACTCGTTACAGCGGATTAGGCTTCTCTGAATTTTAGGTATTCCGTAAAAAGGTTGACTCTATAAAAATATGTATCTTTGTACAACGGGTTATCTCTATTCTTTAATGATCAAGCCGTGACACAATGTGTTCAGTGCGAGTAGTGTTCCGCGGATTTATTCTCGGGATACCAGGTTTCAGTCTCTGAGTCGCAGGATAGGTGAAGCTTTAGACGTAGCTTTGCGACTCTCAAAGAAGGGGGTAAGGTTTTCGAACAGTGTAACTCTAGATCTTCTTATTCATACATGAAATAACGGTGGCATCTGTAATGTGTGTTCTAACTTGCATCTCTGAACACGAGATTAAACTCTCGACACGGCGGATTAGCTTCTCGGAAGTTAAAGCCTTCAGAAGAAGGTTTTACTGTATGGAAATAGTTATCGTTCTACAACGGATTGACTCTGTACTTCAATATAAATGCCGTGAAATATCATGTCTGATGCCAATACTGCTCATTGGTTCCGCCCCAGGTATAACTGATTTGACTCTCGGATTCATAGGAAAGGTGAAGCTGTTGACATAGACGTTCGAATCCCGTAAAAGGTGCTGGAATGTTATCATACTCGATCTTCGATTTCACACAAGAAATGAAGGTGCCCGTCACTAAAATTAACACTAATTTGTTTCTCTGGGCATGAAGTTATACTTTCGATACAGCGGGTTAGATTCTCGGAAGGCATGGCCGTGGGTCAGAAGTCTGACTCTCTACCAATAAGTAACGTTCTACATCGGTTTAACACTGCAGTTTAACACTGGTACCCGTGAATTAGGGTGTCTATTGCCTATACTGTCCAGCGAATTTACCCCCTGATTACATTGTTTCCCCTTGGAATCACAGGATAGGTGAAGCTATTAACTTAGCCGTTCGTTGCTCAAAGTGGTTTGCAACGTTCTCAAAATGTTTCACACACGATCATATAATTCATATATGAAATTATTGTGCCGGCAGTAAAATGTACACTAATTCGTTCTTAGCAGCACCATGTTATACTCTCGATACAGCGGGTCGTTCTTTGGAGGGTAAGCCTTCAGCAAAGTGTTTGACTTTATTCCAATTGGTAACGCAGTCAAATGGTTTCACGATGAGATTTAAAACTCATACCGTGAACTCAAGTATATGTTGCCAATACAGTATAGTGGATTTGCTCCCGCAATACCTGGTTTGGCATTCCGAATCAAAGGACTGTTGAATCTATTGACTTAGTCGTTCGTCTCCCACAAAAGGTGGCAACGTTCTCGAACGGCTTGACATTCGACCTTCTATTTCGTAAATGAAATTAATGTGCTCGTCACTATCAGAAATAATATATTGTTTCTCCGAACACTATTTAGAGTATTGATGCAGCGGGTTATGTTCTCGGAAGGTAATGTATTCGGTAAAAGGAATCACTCTGTACCAATTGGTAATGTTCTCCGACGGAATGACATTATACTTTAATATACATACCGCGAATTACGGAGTATACTGCCAATACTGTACAGCGGATTGACTCCCGGAATACCCGACATGGCTGTGGGAATCTCAGGATATGTGTACCTATTGACTTAGGCGCTCGTCTCTCACAGATGGTGGTATCGATAACGATCGGATTGACACTCGATTTGGTAATTCATGCATGAAGTTGGGGTACCCGCTGCTGAAATGACGGCAAATTTATTTCTCTGAACACGAAGTTATACACTCGATACAGCTGGTAATATCCTCGTAACGTCAGGCCTGCGTATAAGGTTTGCCTCTATAACAATTAGTAATGTCATCTCTCTACTTTAATGATCAAATAGTGAACTGAGGAGTCCCTTGCCTCTACAGTTGAGGGTATTTACTCCGGGATTACTGGCGTGACTCTAGGAATCACAGGATACGTGATGATATACTCTCAGCTATGCAAGTCACAAAGATGGACGTAACGTTATCGAACAGTTTGACAATCGACATAGTAAACCATGGATGAAATTAAGGTGGCTGTCTCAAAAATGTACACTAGTTCGTACCTCTGAACACGTTGATATACACTCGACACGGCGGGTTAGTTTTTCAGCGGAAAGGCTTCTATATGCAGTTTCACTCTATACCAGTGGGTAATGGTCAACAACGGCTTGCCGGCCTGCTTTAATACTCAAACCTTGAATTGAGGTGTCTATTGCCAATACTGTACACCGCATTTACTTGACGAATATCTACTTTAACTTTCGGAATCACACGATATGTGCAGCTGTTGTCTTAGCCGTTGTCTCTCATAGAAGATGGTAAAGTTCTCGTAGAGTTTGACACATGATCGACTATTTCATTCATGGAGTTGAGGTGCCCGATACTGAAGTGAATACTAATTTCATTCTCCGAACACGAAATTATACCGTCGATACAGCGGGTTAGTTTACCGGAGGGTAAAGTCCTCGGTAAGACGGCTGACATTATTGCAATTGGTAACGCTGTAAAATGGACTCACGCACTCCTTTAATATTAAAACTGTGAATTAAGGTGTCCAATGCTAATACTGTTCTGCAGATTTACGCCCAGAATACCAGTTTTGGCTCTCGGAATCATACGAAACTGTCAAATGAGGCGTTCGATTCTCACTTATGGCGATATCGCTATCAAATAGTTTACCTTCGATCTTCTAATTCTACACCGGAAATTAAGGGGCCTGTAACGAATATGCATATTAATTTGTGCCTCTGATCATGACGTTATACTCCCGACACAGCGAGTTACGCTTTCGGTGGGTCAGGTCTTCGGTAAGACGTTTGAATTTATACCAATTGATCACGATCTCAAAATTATTGATGCTCTGCTTATCATTCAAACCGTGATCTATTTTGTCTAATGTCAATCCTGTTCAGCGGATTTACTCCCGGAATATCAGGTTTGAGCCTCAGAATAAAAGGATAGGTGAAGCTATTGTCATAGCCGGTCGACACTCAAAGACGGTGGTAATGATCTCTTACGGTTAGACCCTCGACCTTCTAATTAATACACGAGCTTAATGTGCCCGTCACTCCAGTGTATGCTAATTTGTTTCCGTTTACACTGTGCAACACACTCGCTGCTGCGGGTTAGGTTCATGGAAGGAAAGACAATTTGTACACACTTTGACTTTATACCAACTAATAACGTTCTCAAACGGTTTCACGCTCTACTTTATAATTATTACCGTGAATAATGGTGTCAATTGCTTGTACTGTTCCGTCGCATTTACTCCTGAAATACCAGGCTTTACACTGGGAATCTCAGGATAGGTGAAGCTGTAGACGCAGCCCTTCAACTCTCAAAGAACCTGGTAACCTTCACGAACGGAATGACACTAGATCTTCTAATTAATACACGAACATAATGTGCCCGTCTCTCCAGTGTATGCTAATTTGTTTCCGTTTACACTGTGAGACACACTCTCTGCTGCGGGTTAGGTTCTTGGAAGGAAAGGCAATTGGTAGAACGTTTGGCATTATACCAACTGGTATCGTTCTGAAACGTTTGACGATCTACTTTCATATTCAAATCGTGAAATACCGTCCCCATTGCCTGTACTGTGCAGTGCTTTTACTCCCGGAATACCCGGTGTGACTTGGGAATCACAGGAAATATGAACACACGATCTTCCAATACATATATGAAATTGAGGTGCCTGTCACGAACACGTGTACCAATTTGTTCCTCTGAACACCATTTTATACTCTTGATACTGCGGGATAGGCTTTCGGAGGAAAGAGTCTTGAGTATAGCATTTGTCTTTACACAAACTGGAAGCGCACTGACACGGATTGTCGCTCTGCTTGTATATTCATACCGTGTGATTGCGAATCAATTGCGAAATATTTTTCAGCGAATTTACTCCCGGAATACCTGGTTTGCCTGTAAGTACCGCAGGATGTGTGAAGCTGTTAACTTAGCCGTTCGAATTACAAAGAAGTTCGTAACGTTCACGATCGGTTTGACCCTCGATCTTCTGCTTTATTCGTCAAATTAATGTGCCTGCCTCTCGAATGTATAATAGTTTTATCCTCTGAACACCTTGTTATGCTCTCCATCAGCGCGTTAGGATTTCAGAGGTTAACATCGTCAATAAAACGTTTGACTTATACCAATTGGAAAAATTCTCAAGCGGCTTGTCGCTCTACTTTAATATTCAAACTGTGAACGATGGCGTCTATTGCCAATACTGTTCTGCGGATTTACTCCCAGAATACCGGCTTTGTCTCACGGAATCAAAGGATAGGTGAAGCTTTTGGCGTAGCCTTTCGACTCTCGAAGAATGCGGTAAGGTATCCAACTGTTTGACACACGATTTTCTAGTTCATACATGTGAATTATGTGCCCGTCACTAATATGTTCGCTAATTATTTTCTGTAGTCACGAGGTTATTCTCTCGGTACCATATGTACGTTCTCGGAATGTATTGCCCCCGTTAAAAACATTGACTATATACCATTATGTTACCTTCTACAACAGTTTCATTCAGTCCTTTAATATCTATAGCCTGAAATAGGATGTCTAATGCAAATACTGTTTTGCGAATTTACTCCCCGTATACCTGGTTTGACTCTCCGAATCACAGGATAGGTGAAGCTGTTGACTTATACGCTCGACGCTCAAAAAGGGTGGTAACATTATCGAATGGTCTGACTACCGATCTTCTAATTCATTCATGAAGGTAAGTTGCCCGTTACTGAAATGAATACTAACTTCTTTTTCTGAACACGAAGTTATATTCACGACGAAGCGGGTGATATTCGCGGAAGGTAGCACATTCGGTAAAACGTTTGACTTTGTAGCAATTGATAACGCTCTCAAAATTATTGACATTCTACATTAAGTTCAAGCCGAGAAATAAGGTGTCTAGTAACAATTCCTTTCAGCGGATGTACTCTCACAATACCTGCGCCCGGCTCTCGGAATCACAGGATAGGTGGAGCTATTGACTTAGTCGTGCGCCTCTCAGAGATGGTGGTATCGTTCAGGAACGATTTGACATACTAACTTCTACTTCTTACACGAACTTATGTTGCCCATCACTAAAATGTATACAAACAGGTTTTTCGCAACACGAAGTTATACTCTCGTCGCAGCTGGTTAGCTTCTGGAATGTAAGCCCTTCTGTTAAAGGTTTGACTCTATAGCAATAAGTAACGTTATACAACGGTTTGAATCTGCACTTTAGTATTATACCGCGAAATAGGGTACAAAAGGCCGATACTGTACAGGGAATTTGCTCCCGGAATACCTGGCTTGCTCACGGCGTCACTGGACAGGTGATGCTATTGCTTAGCCGTTCGTCTCTCAGATTAGATGGCAACATTCTCGAACGGTTTTACCCTCGAACTTCTAATTCAAGCATGAACATAAGGTGTCCGATACTGAAATTAAAGACTAATTTCTTTCTCTGAACTCGATATTATGCTCTCGTAACGGCGAGTTTGCTTCTCCCAAGTAAGGGCATCGGTAAACTGTTTGTCTATATAGCAATTGGCAATGATTCAAGCGGTTTCACCGCTCCACTTTAATATTCAAACCGTGAATTAAGGCTTTCTTTGCCAATACTGTTCAGCGGATTTACTCCCGTAATAGCTGTTTTGACTTTTGGAATCGGAGGATTAGTGTAGGCACTTTCTTTGTCGTTGGGTTCTTAGCGAATGTTGTAACGATCACTAATGGTTTGGCCCTCGATCTTCTAATTCGTACATGAAACTAAGGGCTGGTCACTAAAATGTATACTAATTTGATTCTCTTAACACAAAGTTATACTCTCGATACAGTGGGTTAATTTCACGGAACGTAAGTTATTCGGTATAAAGTATGACATTGTAACATTTGGTAATGTTCACCGATGTCATTTCTTACTACTTTAATGTTCAAACCGCGAATTAAGGTGTCTATAGCCAATACTGTTCAGCGAGTTTTACTCCCGGAACAGCTTGTGTCGCTCTCGGAATCACAGAATACGTGAGTACATTGCCTTAGCTATGCGACTCGCAAAAAGGAGGTATCTTTGGTGAGAGGCTTCACTCTCGATTTTCTTATTCATACCTGAAATTAAAGTGCATGTCACTAAAATATATACTAATACTCTTTTCTGGACACGATGATATATTCTCGATACAACGAGATATGTTGTCCGAAGGTAAGGCCTTCTGTGAAAAGTGTGACAGTATATCAATATGTGACGTTCTACAACCGTTTAGCACTGGAGTTCAGTATTCTTACGGTGAATTAAGGTGTCTCTTGCCAACACTGCTCAGCGGATTTACTTCCGGAGTAACGGGTTTTGCTCTCGGAATCACAGGATAGGTGAAGCTGTTGACGTTGCGGATCGATTTGCAAAGGAGTTTGTAACGTTCACGAACGGTATGATCCTCGATCTTCTGCTTAAATACATGAAATAATAGTGCTCGTTACACAAATGTGTACCTATTTGTTCCTCCGAGCACCACGTAATAATCTCGGTACACGGTGTTAGACTACCGCAGGCTAAGCTGTTCTGTAAAACGTTAAGTAGACCTTTATACAAATTGGTGACATTCTCACACGGATTGGCGCGCTACTTTAATATCCATACCGTGAATTATGGTGTCTGGCAATGATGTGCAGCGGATTCTGTCCTGGGATATCTGGCTTGACTCACGGAAACGCAGTATAGGTGAAGCTGTTGACATAGGCGTTTGGCTAACAAAGTGGGAGGCATCGATCTCGAACGGTTTGACCCCGATACTCCAATTCATATATGAAATTAAGGTGCCAGTCACTAAGAGGCATAGGAAATTGCTTCGGAGAGGTCGGAGTTATGCTTTAGATACAGCAGGATAGCTTCTCGGATGGTTTGACCCTCGGTAAAGTGTTTTACCCTATACCAATTGGCAACGCTATAAAATGGATCGACGCTCTACCTTAATATTCAAACCGTGAACTAAGGCGTCAATTGCCAATGATCTTCAGCGTACTTACTTCTCGGTGTTCCCGGGCTGACTCACGGAATCACGGGATATGTGAAGCTAGCGACTCAGCCGTTCGTGCCGCACTGAAGGTGGTAACGTTCTCGAACCGTTTGGCCCTCGACCTTCTAATTCATGCATGAAGTCAAGTTGCCCGTCACTAAAACGAATACTAATTTCTTTTTCTGAACACGAAGTTATACTCTCGAAAAGGGGGTTCGCTATTAGGGCGTTACAGCCGTCGATGAAGTGATTGACTTTATACCAACTGGAATCGTTCTCAAACGGTTTGACTCTCTAGTTCAATATTCATGCCTTGTTTTAACGTTTCTATTGCCAATTCTGCTCAGCAGATTAACTCCTAGAATACCAGGTTTGACGCTTGGAATCACAACTTTGGGTGAAGGTATTGACTTAGCCATTTGTCTCTCATTGCAGGTGGTAACGTTCTCGAGCGGTACGAGCCTCGGTCTTTTAACTCATACATGAAGTTAAGGCGCCCGACTCTGAAGTTAATATTAATTACTTTCTCTGAACACGAACTGATACTCTCGATGAAGGCGCTTATGTTTGCGGACGGTATGGCCTCCGGTAAAACGTTTGACTTTACACCAATTCGAATGATCTAAAACGGCTTGTCGTTCTACATTTTATTCAATCCCTGAATTAAGGTGATAATTGGCAATACCGTACTGCGGATGGAGTACCGGGATACCTGGTTTGATTCTCAAAATTGAAGGATATGTGAAGCTATCGGCATAGCCGCTCGTTTCTCAAAGATGGTCGTAACATTCTCCAACGGTTCTAATTCATTCACGAAAATAAGGTGCCCGACAGTAAAATGTGTACTTATTCATTCCACTGAAAACGATGTTACACTCTCGCTACAGCGGGATAGGTTTTCGGAGTCTAGGGCCTTGTGTAGAACGGTAGACCATATATCAATTGGTAATGTCTCTCAAACTGTGTGACGCTGTACTATAGTATTGAAACCATGAATTTTGGTATTCGTTGCAGTACTGTTGACAGTATTTAGCCCTGGTATACCTGGTTTGACTCCTTGAACCACAGGATTGGTGAAGATATTGACATAGACGTTCGACTCTCAACAAGGTGGTAACGTTCTTCATCGTTTTGACCCTGTACCTTCTAATTAATACATGAAATTAAGATGACCGTCGCGAAAATGTATACTAATTTGAATCTCTGGGCAAGAAGTTATACTGACGATACAGCGGGTTAGGCTCACGGACGGTAAGGCCGTAGACAAGAACTTTGTCTCTAAACCGAAGGCTGAAGTTGAGCAACGGTACCTCTGTATAGTTTAATATTTATACCGTGGAACAGAGTGTCTATTGCCAGTACTCTACAGCTTATTTACTCCTGGAAGGCAAACTTTGGCTCTCGGCTTCTTAGAATGAGTGCAGGTATTGACTTAGCCGTTCTATTCTCAGTGAAGGTGGTATCGTTCTCGCTGTCTGACCCAGGATCTTCTAATTCATTCACGAAATTGATATGCCCGTCACTAATATATATACTAATTTGCTTCTCTGATCACGAAGTTATACTATCGATACAGCGCGATTTATGCTCGGAAGCTAAAACATTCTGTAATGAGTTTTGTTTTATACAATAGGTAATGTTGTACAACGGCTTGTAGCTTTAATATAATATTGGTATCGTGAAATAAGGCGTCTATTGACAATAGTTTCAGCGGATTTTCCTCCCAGAATACCTGGTTTGACACTCGGAATATCAAGGAAGGTAAAGTTATTGACGTACCATTTCGACTCTAGAAGAAGGTGGTAACGCTCTCGTACTGTTTGAACACCGACCTTCCTATTGATACATGATGTTAACGTGTGCGTCTGCTAAAATGTCTACTAATTTGCTTCTCTGAGCACAAAGTTATACCAACGATACAGCGGGTTAGCTTCTCGGAAGGGAAGGTAATCGGTGACGTGAATGACTTTATAGGAATTGGTAATGCTCGCCGACGGTTGGACATTCTACTTTAATATTCAAACCGTGAATTAAGGTGTCTATTACAAAACTGTTCAACGGATTTACTCCCGGAATACCTTTCTCGGCTCTCGGAATCACAGGATGGGTGAAGCTATTGAGCTAGCCGTTCGTCTCACACAGAGGGTAGCAACTTTCTCGAACGGTTTGACACTCGATTATTCTGTTCATACATGAAAATTATTTGTGCTTCGGCTACAATGTGTACTAATTTGTTTTCGTGAGCGCCAAGCTAATTCTCGATACAGGAGATTAGGTTCTAGGAAGGTAATGTTTTCGGTAAAAAGTATGACTTTATAGCAAATGGTTATATTCTCCAACGGATTGATGAACTACTTTAATATCACACCGTGATTTAAGGTGTCTATTGCCAATACCGATCAGCGTACTTACTCCCCGAATACATGGTTTAGCTTACGAAATCACAGCATGGCAGATGCTGTTGTCTTAGCCATTCGACTATCAGAGAACGTGGTACAGCTCAGGAGCCGACTGACACTCGATCTTCTAATTGATGGTCGAAATTATGGTGCCCGTCTCGAAATTGTATAGTAATGTGTTTCTCTGCACACGATGTTATACTCTCGATGCAGCGGGTTAGGTTCTCGGAGGGTAGGGCATTCGGTACACGGAATTAATTTATATAAATTGGTATCGTTCTCAATCGGTCTCATGCACTGCATTATTATTCAAGCCGTGAATATAGGTGTCCATTGCCAATATTGTGCAGCCGATTTACTCCAGGAATGCCTGGTATACATTTCGTAATCACAGGATGGGTGTAGTTATAGCTGTAGCCGCTTGACTCTCAAAGATGGTCGTGTTGTTCTATAACGGCTTGACTGTCGATCTTCCATTTCATACTTGAAATTTAGGTGCCCCTGACTAAAATGGATACTAATTCGTCCGTTGGAACACGCAGCTATACTCGCGATACAGCGAATTATCTTCTCGGAAGGTAAGGCCTTCGGTAAAGTGTTTGACACTCTGCCAGTTAGTAACGTCCTACAACGATTTGACTATGTACTTTACTATTCATACCGTTATATATGGTGTCTTGTGCCAATAATATTCAGCTCATTTACTCCCGGAGTACTTGGTTTGACTTTCAGAATCATAGGATACCTGAAGCTCCTGTCTCCGACGTTCGATTCTGAACGTAGGTGGTGACGTTCTCGAACGGTTTGACCCTCCACCTTCTAATTCATACACGAAGATAAGGTGCTGACACTGAAATGAATATTAATTTCCTTTTCTGAGCACGAAGTTATACTTTCGATGCAGTGGGTCATGTCCACGGAAGGTAAGGGCTTCGGTAAAACGTTGGACTTTATACAAATTAGCAACGCTCACAAACGGTTTGACGCTCAACTTTAACATTCAAATCGTGAAATAAGGTGTATATTATCAATAATGTTCAGGGGATTTACTCCCGGAATACCTGGTATGACTCTCGGAATCACAGGATAGATGAAGCAATTGACTTAGCCGTTCTACTCCCAAAGAAGGTGGTATCGTTTTCTAACTGTTATACTCTCCATTTTGCTATTTGTACATGAAAATGTGGTGCCCGTCTGCTAACACGTCTGCAAATTTGTTTCCGTGAGCATTAGGCAAGACACTCTATTCAGCGCGGTATGTTCTCGGGAGGTTAGGTATCCGGTAAAAAGAATGACTCTACACGAATACGTAACGATCTGCAACGGTTTGACGCTTTACGTTAGTAATCAAACCGTCAATGACGGAGTCTATTGAAAATACCGATCAGTGGATTCACTCCCAGAAAACATGGCTTTGCTCTCCGCACTACAGGATAGGTGAAGCTACTGACTTAGCCGTTCGTCTCTCACAGAAGGTGCCAACGTTCTCGAACGGTGTGGTTACCGATTTTCTAATTAATACATGAAATTAAATTGCACGGCACTAAATTGTGTAATACAATGTTTTTCTTTACTCGAAGTCATACTCTCGATACAGAGGGATAGGTTCACCGAAGGGAAGGCCTTCGGTTAAATCTTTGACTCTATAACAATTAGAAACGCACTTCAACGCTTTGATACTGTACTTTAATATTCAAACCGTGAATTAAGGTGTTTATTGTCAATACTATTCAGTGGACTTGCACTTGACATACCTGATTTGACTCTCGGAATCACAGGATAGGTGAAGCTATTGTCCTAGCGTTTGGACACCCAAAGAAGGTGATATCAATTTCTAAGGGTTTGAATGTCGATTTTGACATTTATACGTGAAAATGTGGTTTACGTATGCTAGCATGTCTACTAATCTTTTTCCGAGTACACTATGCTAGACACTCGCTAGGGCGGGATAGATTCTCGGAAGGTAAGGTTATGGGTAGAGATCACAACTATTGGTGAAGCTATTGACTCAGGCGCCCGACTCTCAAGGAATGTGGTATCGTTCTTGAACGGCTGACAATCGTCCTTGCAATTCATGCATGAAATTAAAGTGCCAGTCACTAAATTGTATACTATCTTGCTTTGCTGAACACGAAGTTGCACACCCGATGAAGCGTTGGAGGTTCGCGGAAGGACAGGCCTTCTTTAAATGGTTTGACTTTAATATTGAGACCGTGAATTAAGGTGTTCATTGTCAATAGTGTACAGTAAATTGACTCCTGATATACCTAGTGTGACTCTCGGAACCACAGGATAGGTGAAGCTATTGAATCATCCGTTCGACTCTCAATGAATGTGGTAACGATGTCGTACGGTTTGACACACGATCCCTTAATAAATATATAAAAATAAGATGTGTTTCTGTTATAATGTCCCCTCGTTCGTTCTCTCGAGCACTAAGCATGACACTCGCTGTAGTGTATTAGATTCTGGAACGGTATTGTATTCGGTAAATAGAATAACTGTATACCAAAGAAGTATATAACGTTCTCGAACGCTTTGACCCTCCGTATCCTAATTCATACATGAATTTAAGGTGCCATCGCTAAAATGAATACTAATGATTTTCTCTAAACACGAAGTTATATTCTCTAAACGGCGGGATAGCTACCCCAAATGAAAGGCTATCCGTAAAGTGATTTATTCTATACGAATAGGTAACGTTCTACAACAGCTTAACTGTCTGCTTTAGTATTCAAACCGTGTATTAAAGTGCCTATTGCCAATACTGTTCAGCGAATTTAGTACCGAAATACCTGGTTTGACACTCGGAATCACAGGGTAGGTGAAGCTATTGAAGCAGCCGTTCGTCTATCAAACAGAGTGGTAATGCTCTCAAACGCATTGAACATCGATATTCTAATTAATACATGAACTTAATGTGCCGGCACTAAAATTTATACTAAGTTGTTTCTCTAACCACGAAATAATACTTTAGATACGGTGGCTTAGCTTCTCGGACGGCAGGCTTTGTAGCAACAGGTAACCGTCTCAAACGGTGTGACGCTCTATTTTAGTATCCAAACCGTGGATTAAGGTCTCTGTTGCCAATACTGTTGAGGGGATTTGCTCTCGGCGTACCTGGTTTTCCTCTCGGAATGACAAGTATAGGTGAAGCTATTGACATAATTGTGCAATTTCCAAAGAAGGTGGTATCGTCCTGGAACGGTTTGCCTCTCGATATGCTCTTCCATAGATGAAATTCAGGTTCCAGTCACTACAATTTATAATTATTTCTTTCCGTTTCCATTACGCAACCCTCTCGCTGCCGCGGGTTAGCTACTCGAAAGTTAATGCCTTCGTTACATAGTTTCACTCTATAACTGTACGTATCGTCCTTCCACGGCTTGTCTCCCTACTTTATTATTCTGACCGCGAATTGAGGTGCCTATTGTCAAAGCTGTTCAGTGTACTTACTCCTGGAATACTAGCTTTGCCCATCGGAATCACAGGATGGGAGAAGCTGTAGTCTTAGCCGCTCGACTCCTTAAAGATGGTGGTTACGTTCTCGCACAGTTTCACCCACGATCTTCGAAATCATAAATGAAATTAATGAGCCCGTCACTAAAATGTATACTTATATGTTCCACTGAACACGTTGATATACTCTTGGGACAGCGCGATAGGCTTTCGGTGTTAAGGTCATCGGTAAAATGTTAGATATTGTACCAATTGGTATGATTCTCAAACCGTTTCACGCTCTGCTTTAATATTCAGACCGTGAATTGAGGTGTCCATTCACAAAACTGTGCATCGGGTTTCAGCCCGGAATACATTTTTTAACTCCCGGATTCGCAGGATATGTGAAGCTATTCATTTAACCCTCCGAATATCATTGAAGGTCGTAACGGTCTCGAACTGTTTTACGCTCCACCTTCTAATTCATACATGAAATTTGGATGCAATCATTACAATGTGTACTAATAGGATTCTCTGATCATGAAGTTATACTTTCGATGGAGTGTGCTATCTCTTCGGTCGGTAAGGTCTTCAATAAGACGTTTGACTTTATACCAATGGTACCACTGTCAAACGGCTTGACGCTCTACTTTAATATTCGGACCGTGAATTTAGGTATCTACTGCCATAACTGCTCAGCGGACTTACTCCGCGAATACCTGAATTGTCTCTCCGAATTACGGGATAGGAGAAGATTTGACATAGCCGTTTGGCTCCCAAAGAATGATGGGACCAATCTCGGACGGTTTGACATTCGATCATCAATTTCATATGCGAACGTAAGGTGTGCATCTGTAATAATGTCTACGCATTGGATTTAGTGAGCAGTAACTAGGAGGACACTCGCTGCAGCGGGTAAGATTCTAAGATGGCAAGGTGTCGGGTAAAAAATTTGACTATATATCATATGGCAATGATGTCCAACGGATTGTCGCTCTACTTTAATACCCATACCGCAAATTAATGCGCCCATTTCCAACAGTGTACAGCGGATTGACTCCTGACATACGTAGTGTGATTCTCGGAACCACAGGATAGGTGAGGCTATCGGCTCGGCGTTCTTCTCTTCAAGAAGGTAGTAACGTTCTAGAAAGGTTAGACACTGCATCTTCTAATTCATACACCCAATTAAGGTACCTGTCACTGAAATGCATACAAATTTGTATCTGTGATCACAACGATAAACACTCAATACAGTGGGCTAGTTCCTCGGGTGGTAAGGTCATCGGAAATACGATTGAGTTGATACCAATAGGTAACGTTCTCAAGCGGTTTCGGCTCTACCTTAATATTCAAACCGCGAATTAAGCTGTCCACTGCCAATGATGATCAGCGGGTATGCTGCTGGTATACACAGTTTTACTCTCGGAGTCACAGGGTAGGTGAAGCTAGTGTGTTAAATGTGCGATTCACATAGGAGGGGGTAACGTTCTGGACCTGTTTGCATCTCGATCTTCTCATGCACACATGAAATGAACGTGCCCATCACTACAACGTATACTACCTTTGTATCTCTGAACACGTAGTTACACTCTCGATACAGCGGGCTAGGTTCTCGGAGGGTAAGGTATTCGGTAAAACTTTTGACAGCATACCAATGGGTAATATTCTAGAAGGGTTAGATTCCGTGCATTAATATTCAAACCGTGAATTGGGGTGTCTACTGCCAATACTGTACACCGCATTTACTCCAGGAATCCCAGGTTTGAATCTCTGAATCACTGGATAGATGGATCTATTGACTTAGCCTTTCGTCTCTCACAGAAAGTAGTAACGTTCTCGAACGGTTATACCTTCGATCTTCTAATTCATACCCAAAATTATGGTGCTCGTCACCAGAATATATACTAGTTTGTACCCCTGAACACGGCGATATACTCTCGATACAACGGGTTAGATTTTCGAAGGTATCCCACAGTTTCATGAGTATAACTCCGAGTACAGAGAAGGAAATTAGAATTCATTTCAGTAGCGGGCTGAACAGTATTGGCAACAGGCGCCTCACTTCGCGGTTTGAATATTAAAGTAGGCCGACAAGCCGTTGTATATCATTACCAGTTGTTGAAGGGTCAAACTTCACAGAGAACGCCTTGCGCTTCGAAAAACTGACCAGTTATATCGAGAGTATAGCACAGTGTTCAGATCGATAAACTGGACCACATTTTCGTCACTGGCAGCTTAATTTAATGTATGATTTAAATGCACGAGGGTCAAACCGTTCGAAAACTTTAGCAACTTCCTTGAGAGTGGAACGGCTATGTCAATACCATCACCTACCATATGATACCGAGGGTCAAGCCAGACATTACTGGAGAAAATCTGCTGGATTATATAGGCAATTGATACCATAATTCACGGCGTAAATGTAAAGTAGAGCGACAAACCGTTTGAGAACGCTTTCAATTCGTATAAAGTCAAACGTTTTATTGATGACCATGCCGTCCGAAAGCATAACGCGCTGTATCGAGAGAATAAGAAGGTGGTCAGAGGAACAGATGTGTATATATTTTAGTCTTGTTAACCTTATTTTCATGAATGAAATAGAGCATCGAGAGTCAAACCGAGCGAGACCGTTACCACCTTCGTTGCGAATAGAACGACTGTTTCAATAGCTTCACCTATCTTGTGATTCCTAGAGCCAAACGAGGTATTCCTGGAGTGAATCCGCTGTATGGTATTGGCAATATGCACATTGATTCACGGCATGTGTATTAAATTGGAGCGTCAAGTCTTCGGCGAACATAACCAATTGTTAAAAAATCATTCTTTTTGCCGAATTCGTTACCATTGGAGAACATAATCTGCGGCAGGAATTGTCTTTCCTAGTGTTCCCGGAACCAAATTTGAAGACATTTTGGTAGATGGTCACCTTATTTTTATATATGAAAATCAAGATCGAGGGTAAAAATGTTCGAGAACGTGTATACCATTTTTGACAGTTGCACAGCTAAGCCAATAGCATCACCAATTCAGTGATTCAGAGAGTCAAGCCAGGTACACCGGGAGTGAATCCACTGAAGAGTATTGGCAATAGATACCTAAACTCACGGTACGAATGTTACGGTAGAAGGACGATCCGTCGGAGAGAATTACCAATTGGTATAGTGTCATTCTTCTTACCGAATACATTACATACCTGGAACGTAAACCTCGGTAGCGAGTGTCATGCTTAGTGCTCGTGGAAACAAATTAGGTGACATTTTAGACGAAGGACGCCTTATTTTCATGTATCAGCAGAAAAAACGACAACCAAACCACTCGAGATCGTTACCGCATACTGCGAGAGACGAACAGCTAAGTCAATAGCTTCACCTATCATCTGACTCCGAGAGTGATATCTGGTAATACGGTAGTATATCGGCTCAACTGTATTGGCAATAAACACCATAATTCACGGTCTGAATGCTAAAGTGGATCGTCAAACCGTTTCAGAACGTTACGAATTCGTAGAAAGTCAAACGTTTTACTAAACAACTTACCTTCCGAGAAATTATCCCGCTGGAGCGTGTCTTGATTAGTGTTCGCGGAAACAGATTGGTAGACATGCTAGCAGACAGACTCCATATTTTCATGTATAAATATCAAAACCGAGAGTCAAGCCGTTAGATAAAGGAACCACCTTGTTTGGGGATCCAAACCCTAGGACAATGGCTTCACCTATCCTGCGGTTCCAAGAGTCAAACCAGGTGTTTCAAGTGTAAAACCGCTGAATAGTATAGAGAATAGCCACCTTAAGTCACTGCTTGAATATTAAAGTAGAACGTGAAACCGCTTAAAAACCTTACCAGTTGCTATAAAAACAAACGTTTTACCGAAGGCCGTACCTTCCGGGAAACTCACCCGCTTCATCGAGAGTATAACGAAGCGTTCACTGGATCAAATTAGTAAACATTTTAGTAACGGAGACCATAATTTCATTGTGAATATGATGATCGAGGGTCAATCCATTAGAAAACGTTACCACCTTCAGTGAGAGTCACACAAGTAAGTCAACAGCTCCACGCATCCTGTGGCTCCTAGATTCAAGATAGGTTTTCCGGGTGTAAATCAGCTGAAAAGTATTGGCAAGAGGCACCTTATTTCACAGAATAAAGATTGAAGCACGGCGTCAAACCATGTATAACGTAAACTATTTGTGTAAAGACAAACTTTTAACCGACGGCCTTACCTTCCGAGAAGCCAAACCAGCTGTATCGAGAGTATATCATCGTGTTCACAGAAACATATTTGAAGTCATTTCAGTGACGGGCACCTTAATTTCATGTATGAATTAGAAGATCGAGGGTCAAACCTGTTGAGAGGGATACCGCCTTCTGTGAGTGACGAACGGCTACGTCAATAGCTACTCCTATCCTGTGATTCGGAGAGGCAAACCAGGTATTCCCGAAATAAAGCGGCTGAACAGTATGGGCAATGGACACCTTAAGTAACGGTTTGCGTATGAAAGCAGGCCGTAAAGCCGTCGTACAACAATGTCCATATGTGTACGGTGAAACTTGTTACAAAATGCCTTTCCCCCCGAAAAACGAACTCGCTGTATCGGGATTATAACACCGTGTTCATAGGTAAAACTATTATACAATTACTGACGTGCACTTTAATTTCATGCATGAATTAGAAGATCGTGGGCCAAAGCGTTGGAGAACGTTAGCACCTTCTTTGAAAGACGAACGGCTGAGTCATTAACTTCACCTATCCCGTGGTTCCCAGAATCACACTAGGTATATCAGGATACAAATTGCTGCACAATATTGGCAATGAACACCTTAATTCGCGGTTTCGATATTAAAGTGGAGGGTGAGACCGGTTGAGAAAGCTTCAAGACGATATGAAGTCAATCGTTTTACCGAAGATCTCAACCTCCGCGAACCTAATCCGCAGGATGGACTGTAAAATCATCGTGAACAGAGATACTAATTATAATACATTATAGTAACAGGCACATTAATTTCATGTATCAATTAGATGGTCTTGGATCAAACCGATCGAGAACGTTACCACCTTCTTTGACGCTCAAATGTGTTAGTCAATACCTTCACATATCCCATGACTCCGAGAGTCAAACTAGTTATTCCAGGAGTAAATGCCCTGTGCACTATTGGCAATAGACACCTTAATTCGCGGTGTGAATACTAAAGCAGACCGTCAAACCGTTTGAGAGCGTTACAAGTTCATATGAAGTCAAACGTTTTACCGTAGTCCATACCTTCCACGAAGCTCAGCGGCATCATTAAGAATATAAGTTCATGTTCACAACAGAAATTAGTATACATATTTGTGCCGCGCAATTCAATTTCATGTATGAAAAAGATGACCGAGTGTCAAACCGCTCGAGAACGTTTCCACCTTCCATGAGAGTCGAGCGTCTGAGTCACCTGCTTCACCCATCCTGTGAATGCGAGAGTGAAGCCTGGTATTCCATGAGTAAGTCCACTGAACAGAATTCCCAATAGACACTCTCATTCGCGGTATGAATATTACAGTAGAAGGTCGATCCGTCGGAGAACATTGCCAATTATTATAGAGTCATTCTTTTCACCGAATACGTTTCCTTCGCAGAACCTAACCCGCTGTAGCGAGTATCATGCCTAGTGCTAAGGGATACAAATTAGTAGACATTTTTGCAGACGGACACCTTAATTTCATACGTGAATAGAATAATCGAGAGTCAAACTGGTCCAATATGTTACCACCTTCTACTTGAAATCGCACATCTAACACAATAGCTTCACCCATCCTGTGATTCCGAGAGACAAACTAGGTATATCAGCAGCATACCCGCTGCACAGTATTGGCAGTGGACAGCTTTATACCCGGTTTGTATATTGAAGTAGAGCATGAAACCGCTTGAGATCGTTACCAGTTGGTATAAAGTCAAACGTATTACCGAA
>NW_027471404.1:0-25816 GCF_051020765.1 Lasioglossum baleicum
TGATCGTGATTGCCGGGTCGGAGTTTCTATTCCAATTTCTCATACTTGCATGCAAATGCACTGACCTAGCGCGCGAAACAGCGATTCCTCACAGAAATACGCTTCTCAAACGAAGAATCGTCGAATCTGACATAAGCTCGAATAAATCGTGATCGTGCTTGCCGAATCGGAGTTTTCGTTCCAATTACGCATATTTGCATACAAATGCACTGATCTAGCACGCTAAACAGCGATTCCGTACAGAAATACACTTCTGAAACGAAGAATCGTCGAATCTGACATAAGCTCGAATAAATCGTGATCGTGATTGCCGGGTCGGAGTTTCGATTCCAATTTCTCATACTTGCATGCAAATGCACTGATCTAGCGCGCGAAACAGCGATTCCGCACAGAAATACACTTCTGAAACGAAGAATCGTCGAATCTGACATAGGCTCGAATAAATTGTGATCCTACTTGCCGGGTCGGAGTTTCTATTCCAATTTCGCATACTTGCATGCAAATGCACTGATATAGCACGCGAGACAGCGATTCCGCACAGAAATACACTTCTGAAACGAAGAATCGTCGAATCTGACATAAGCTCGAATAAATCGTGTTCGTGCTTGCCGAATCGGAGTTTCCGTGCCAATTTCGCATACTTGAATGCAAATGCACTGATATAGCACGCGAAACAGCGATTCCGCACAGAAATACACTTCTGAAACGAAGAATCGTCGAATCTGACATAAGCTCGAATAAATCGTGATCGTGATTGCCGGGTCGGAGTTTCTATTCCAATTTCTCATACTTGCATGCAAATGCACTGATCTAGCGCGCGAAAGAGCGATTCCGCACAGAAATACACTTCTCAAACGAAGAATCGTCGAATCTGACATAAGCTCGAATAAATCGTGATCGTGCTTGCCGAATCGGAGTTTTCGTGCCAATTTCGCATATTTGCATGCAAATGCACTGATCTAGCGCGCGAAACAGCGATTCCGCACAGAAATGCACTTCTGAAACGAAGAATCGTCGAATCTGACATAAGCTCGAATAAATCGTGATCGTGATTGCCAGGTCGGAGTTTCTATTCCAATTTCTCATACTTGCATGCAAATGCACTGATCTAGCGCGCGAAACAGCGATTCCGCACAGAAATACACTTCTCAAACGAAGAATCGTCGAATCTGACATAAGCTCGAATAAATCGTGATCGTGCTTGCCGGGTCGGAGTTTCTATTCCAATTTCGCATACTTGCATGCAAATGCACTGATCTAGCACGCGAAACAGCGATTCCGCACAGAAATACACTTCTGAAACGAAGAATCGTCGAATCTGACATAAGCTCGAATAAATCGTGATCGTGCTTGCCAAATCGGAGTTGCCGTGCCAATTTCGCATATCTGCATACAAATGCACTGATCTAGCACGCGAAACGGCGATTCCGCACAGAAATTCATTTGTGAAACAAATAATCGTCGAATCTGACATAAGCTCGAATAAATCGTGGTCGTGCTTGCCGAATCGGAGTTTCCGTACCAATTTCGCTTATTTGCATACAAATGCACTGATCTAGCACGCTAAACAGCGATTCCGTACAGAAATTCATTTGTGAAACGAATAATCGTTGAATCTGACATAAGCTCGAATAAATCATGATCGTGGTTGCCAAATCGGAGTTTCCGTGCCAATTTCGCATATTTCCATGCAAATGCACTGATCTAGCGCGCGAAACAGCGATTCCGCACAGAAATACACTTCTCAAACGAAGAATCGTCGAATCTGACATAAGCTCGAATAAATCGTGGTCGTGCTTGCCGAATCGGAGTTTCGTTTCCAATTTCTCATACTTGCATGCAAATGCACTGATCTAGCGCGCGAAACAGCGATTCCGCACAGAAATACACTTCTGAAACGAAGAATCGTCGAATCTGACATAAGCTCGAATAAATCGTGATCGTGCTTGCCGAATCGGAGTTTTCGTGCCAATTTCGCATATTTCCATGCAAATGCACTGATCTAGCGCGCGAAACAGCGATTCCGCACAGAAATACACTTCTGAAACGAAGAATCGTCGAATCTGACATAAGCTCGAATAAATCGTGGTCGTGCTTGCCGAATCGGAGTTTCGATTCCAATTTCTCATACTTGCATGCAAATGCACTGATCTAGCGCGCGAAACAGCGATTCCGCACAGAAATACACTTCTGAAACGAAGAATGTCGAAACAGACATAGGCTCGAATGAATCGTGGTCGTGCTTGCCGAATCGGAGTTTCCGTGCCAATTTCGCATATCTGCATACAAATATACTGATCTAGCACGCGAAACAGCGATTCCGCACAGAAATACACTTCTGAAACGAAGAATCGTCGAATCTGACATAGGCTCGAATAAATTGTGATCGTACTTGCCGGGTCGGAGTTTCTATTCCAATTTCGCATACTTGCATGCAAATGCACTGATCTAGCGCGCGAAACAGCGATTCCGCACAGAAATACACTTCTCAAACGAAGAATCGTCGAATCTGACATAAGCTCGAATAAATCGTGATCGTGCTTGCCGGGTCGGAGTTTCTATTCCAATTTCGCATACTTGCATGCAAATGCACTGATCTAGCACGCGAAACAGCGATTCCGCACAGAAATACACTTCTGAAACGAAGAATCGTCGTATCTGACATAAGCTCGAATAAATCGTGGTCGTGCTTGCCGAATCGGAGTTTCCGTGCCAATTTCGCATACTTGAATGCAAATGCACTGATGTAGCACACGAAACAGCGATTCCGCACAGAAATACACTTCTGAAACGAAGAATCGTCGAATCTGACATAAGCTCGAATAAATCGTGATCGTGCTTGCCAAATCGGAGTTGCCGTGCCAATTTCGCATATCTGCATACAAATGCACTGATCTAGCACGCGAAACGGCGATTCCGCACAGAAATTCATTTGTGAAACAAATAATCGTCGAATCTGACATAAGCTCGAATAAATCGTGGTCGTGCTTGCCGAATCGGAGTTTCCGTACCAATTTCGCATGTTTGCATGCAGATGCACTGATCTAGCGCGCGAAACAGCGATTCCGCACAGAAATACACTTCTGAAACGAAGAATCGTCGAAACTGACATAGGCTCGAATAAATTGTGATCGTGCTTGCCGGGTCGGAGTTTCTATTCCAATTTCGCCTACTTGCATGCAAATGCACTGATATAGCACGCGAGACAGCGATTCCGCACAGAAATACACTTCTGAAACGAAGAATCGTCGTATCTGACATAAGCTCGAATAAATCGTGGTCGTGCTTGCCGAATCGAAGTTTCCGTGCCAATTTCGCATACTCGCATGCAAATGCACTGATATAGCTCGCGAAACAGCGATTCCGCACAGAAATACACTTCTGAAACGAAGAATCGTCGAATCTGACATAAGCTCGAATAAATCGTGATCGTGATTGCCGGGTCGGAGTTTCTATTCCAATTTTTCATACTTGCATGCAAATGCACTGATCTAGCGCGCGAAACAGCGATTCCGCACAGAAATACACTTCTCAAACGAAGAATCGTCGAATCTGACATAAGCTCGAATAAATCGTGATCGTGCTTGCCAAATCGGACTTTCCGTGCCAATTTCGCATATCTGCATACAAATATACTGATCTAGCACGCGAAACAGCGATTCCGCAAAGAAATACACTTCTGAAACGAAGAATCGTCGAATCTGACATAGGCTCGAATAAATTGTGATCGTACTTGCCGGGTCGGAGTTTCAATTCCAATTTCGCATACTTGCATGCAAATGCACTGATATAGCACGCGAGACAGCGATTCCGCACAGAAATACACTTCTGAAACGAAGAATCGTCGAATCTGACATAAGCTCGAATAAATCGTGGTCGTGCTTGCCGAATCGGAGTTTCCGTACCAATTTCGCATACTTGCATGCAAATGCACTGATATAGCACGCGAAACAGCGATTCCGCACAGAAATACACTTCTGAAACGAAGAATCGTCGAATCTGACATAGGCTCGAATAAATTGTGATCGTACTTGCCGGGTCGGAGTTTCTATTCCAATTTCGCATACTTGCATGCAAATGCACTGATATAGCACGCGAGACAGCGATTCCGCACAGAAATACACTTCTGAAACGAAGAATCGTCGAATCTGACATAAGCTCGAATAAATCGTGATCGTGATTGCCGGGTCGGAGTTTCTATTCCAATTTCTCATACTTGCATGCAAATGCACTGACCTAGCGCGCGAAACAGCGATTCCTCACAGAAATACGCTTCTCAAACGAAGAATCGTCGAATCTGACATAAGCTCGAATAAATCGTGATCGTGCTTGCCGAATCGGAGTTTTCGTTCCAATTTCGCATATTTGCATACAAATGCACTGATCTAGCACGCTAAACAGCGATTCCGCATAGAAATACACTTCTGAAACGAAGAATCGTCGAATCTGACATAAGCTCGAATAAATCGTGATCGTGATTGCCGGGTCGGAGTTTCGATTCCAATTTCTCATACTTGCATGCAAATGCACTGATCTAGCGCGCGAAACAGCGATTCCGCACAGAAATACACTTCTGAAACGAAGAATCGTCGAATCTGACATAGGCTCGAATAAATTGTGATCCTACTTGCCGGGTCGGAGTTTCTATTCCAATTTCGCATACTTGCATGCAAATGCACTGATATAGCACGCGAGACAGCGATTCCGCACAGAAATACACTTCTGAAACGAAGAATCGTCGAATCTGACATAAGCTCGAATAAATCGTGTTCGTGCTTGCCGAATCGGAGTTTCCGTGCCAATTTCGCATACTTGAATGCAAATGCACTGATATAGCACGCGAAACAGCGATTCCGCACAGAAATACACTTCTGAAACGAAGAATCGTCGAATCTGACATAAGCTCGAATAAATCGTGATCGTGATTGCCGGGTCGGAGTTTCTATTCCAATTTCTCATACTTGCATGCAAATGCACTGATCTAGCGCGCGAAAGAGCGATTCCGCACAGAAATACACTTCTCAAACGAAGAATCGTCGAATCTGACATAAGCTCGAATAAATCGTGATCGTGCTTGCCGAATCGGAGTTTTCGTGCCAATTTCGCATATTTGCATGCAAATGCACTGATCTAGCGCGCGAAACAGCGATTCCGCACAGAAATGCACTTCTGAAACGAAGAATCGTCGAATCTGACATAAGCTCGAATAAATCGTGATCGTGATTGCCAGGTCGGAGTTTCTATTCCAATTTCTCATACTTGCATGCAAATGCACTGATCTAGCGCGCGAAACAGCGATTCCGCACAGAAATACACTTCTCAAACGAAGAATCGTCGAATCTGACATAAGCTCGAATAAATCGTGATCGTGCTTGCCGGGTCGGAGTTTCTATTCCAATTTCGCATACTTGCATGCAAATGCACTGATCTAGCACGCGAAACAGCGATTCCGCACAGAAATACACTTCTGAAACGAAGAATCGTCGAATCTGACATAAGCTCGAATAAATCGTGATCGTGCTTGCCAAATCGGAGTTGCCGTGCCAATTTCGCATATCTGCATACAAATGCACTGATCTAGCACGCGAAACGGCGATTCCGCACAGAAATTCATTTGTGAAACAAATAATCGTCGAATCTGACATAAGCTCGAATAAATCGTGGTCGTGCTTGCCGAATCGGAGTTTCCGTACCAATTTCGCTTATTTGCATACAAATGCACTGATCTAGCACGCTAAACAGCGATTCCGTACAGAAATTCATTTGTGAAACGAATAATCGTTGAATCTGACATAAGCTCGAATAAATCATGATCGTGGTTGCCAAATCGGAGTTTCCGTGCCAATTTCGCATATTTCCATGCAAATGCACTGATCTAGCGCGCGAAACAGCGATTCCGCACAGAAATACACTTCTCAAACGAAGAATCGTCGAATCTGACATAAGCTCGAATAAATCGTGGTCGTGCTTGCCGAATCGGAGTTTCGTTTCCAATTTCTCATACTTGCATGCAAATGCACTGATCTAGCGCGCGAAACAGCGATTCCGCACAGAAATACACTTCTGAAACGAAGAATCGTCGAATCTGACATAAGCTCGAATAAATCGTGATCGTGCTTGCCGAATCGGAGTTTTCGTGCCAATTTCGCATATTTCCATGCAAATGCACTGATCTAGCGCGCGAAACAGCGATTCCGCACAGAAATACACTTCTGAAACGAAGAATCGTCGAATCTGACATAAGCTCGAATAAATCGTGGTCGTGCTTGCCGAATCGGAGTTTCGATTCCAATTTCTCATACTTGCATGCAAATGCACTGATCTAGCGCGCGAAACAGCGATTCCGCACAGAAATACACTTCTGAAACGAAGAATGTCGAAACAGACATAGGCTCGAATGAATCGTGGTCGTGCTTGCCGAATCGGAGTTTCCGTGCCAATTTCGCATATCTGCATACAAATATACTGATCTAGCACGCGAAACAGCGATTCCGCACAGAAATACACTTCTGAAACGAAGAATCGTCGAATCTGACATAAGCTCGAATAAATCGTGATCGTGCTTGCCGAATCGGAGTTTTCGTGCCAATTTCGCATATTTCCATGCAAATGCACTGATCTAGCGCGCGAAACAGCGATTCCGCACAGAAATACACTTCTGAAACGAAGAATCGTCGAATCTGACATAAGCTCGAATAAATCGTGGTCGTGCTTGCCGAATCGGAGTTTCGATTCCAATTTCTCATACTTGCATGCAAATGCACTGATATAGCACGCGAGACAGCGATTCCGCACAGAAATACACTTCTGAAACGAAGAATCGTCGAATCTGACATAAGCTCGAATAAATCGTGATCGTGATTGCCGGGTCGGAGTTTCTATTCCAATTTCTCATACTTGCATGCAAATGCACTGACCTAGCGCGCGAAACAGCGATTCCTCACAGAAATACGCTTCTCAAACGAAGAATCGTCGAATCTGACATAAGCTCGAATAAATCGTGATCGTGCTTGCCGAATCGGAGTTTTCGTTCCAATTTCGCATATTTGCATACAAATGCACTGATCTAGCACGCTAAACAGCGATTCCGCATAGAAATACACTTCTGAAACGAAGAATCGTCGAATCTGACATAAGCTCGAATAAATCGTGATCGTGATTGCCGGGTCGGAGTTTCGATTCCAATTTCTCATACTTGCATGCAAATGCACTGATCTAGCGCGCGAAACAGCGATTCCGCACAGAAATACACTTCTGAAACGAAGAATCGTCGAATCTGACATAGGCTCGAATAAATTGTGATCCTACTTGCCGGGTCGGAGTTTCTATTCCAATTTCGCATACTTGCATGCAAATGCACTGATATAGCACGCGAGACAGCGATTCCGCACAGAAATACACTTCTGAAACGAAGAATCGTCGAATCTGACATAAGCTCGAATAAATCGTGTTCGTGCTTGCCGAATCGGAGTTTCCGTGCCAATTTCGCATACTTGAATGCAAATGCACTGATATAGCACGCGAAACAGCGATTCCGCACAGAAATACACTTCTGAAACGAAGAATCGTCGAATCTGACATAAGCTCGAATAAATCGTGATCGTGATTGCCGGGTCGGAGTTTCTATTCCAATTTCTCATACTTGCATGCAAATGCACTGATCTAGCGCGCGAAAGAGCGATTCCGCACAGAAATACACTTCTCAAACGAAGAATCGTCGAATCTGACATAAGCTCGAATAAATCGTGATCGTGCTTGCCGAATCGGAGTTTTCGTGCCAATTTCGCATATTTGCATGCAAATGCACTGATCTAGCGCGCGAAACAGCGATTCCGCACAGAAATGCACTTCTGAAACGAAGAATCGTCGAATCTGACATAAGCTCGAATAAATCGTGATCGTGATTGCCAGGTCGGAGTTTCTATTCCAATTTCTCATACTTGCATGCAAATGCACTGATCTAGCGCGCGAAACAGCGATTCCGCACAGAAATACACTTCTCAAACGAAGAATCGTCGAATCTGACATAAGCTCGAATAAATCGTGATCGTGCTTGCCGGGTCGGAGTTTCTATTCCAATTTCGCATACTTGCATGCAAATGCACTGATCTAGCACGCGAAACAGCGATTCCGCACAGAAATACACTTCTGAAACGAAGAATCGTCGAATCTGACATAAGCTCGAATAAATCGTGATCGTGCTTGCCAAATCGGAGTTGCCGTGCCAATTTCGCATATCTGCATACAAATGCACTGATCTAGCACGCGAAACGGCGATTCCGCACAGAAATTCATTTGTGAAACAAATAATCGTCGAATCTGACATAAGCTCGAATAAATCGTGGTCGTGCTTGCCGAATCGGAGTTTCCGTACCAATTTCGCTTATTTGCATACAAATGCACTGATCTAGCACGCTAAACAGCGATTCCGTACAGAAATTCATTTGTGAAACGAATAATCGTTGAATCTGACATAAGCTCGAATAAATCATGATCGTGGTTGCCAAATCGGAGTTTCCGTGCCAATTTCGCATATTTCCATGCAAATGCACTGATCTAGCGCGCGAAACAGCGATTCCGCACAGAAATACACTTCTCAAACGAAGAATCGTCGAATCTGACATAAGCTCGAATAAATCGTGGTCGTGCTTGCCGAATCGGAGTTTCGTTTCCAATTTCTCATACTTGCATGCAAATGCACTGATCTAGCGCGCGAAACAGCGATTCCGCACAGAAATACACTTCTGAAACGAAGAATCGTCGAATCTGACATAAGCTCGAATAAATCGTGATCGTGCTTGCCGAATCGGAGTTTTCGTGCCAATTTCGCATATTTCCATGCAAATGCACTGATCTAGCGCGCGAAACAGCGATTCCGCACAGAAATACACTTCTGAAACGAAGAATCGTCGAATCTGACATAAGCTCGAATAAATCGTGGTCGTGCTTGCCGAATCGGAGTTTCGATTCCAATTTCTCATACTTGCATGCAAATGCACTGATCTAGCGCGCGAAACAGCGATTCCGCACAGAAATACACTTCTGAAACGAAGAATGTCGAAACAGACATAGGCTCGAATGAATCGTGGTCGTGCTTGCCGAATCGGAGTTTCCGTGCCAATTTCGCATATCTGCATACAAATATACTGATCTAGCACGCGAAACAGCGATTCCGCACAGAAATACACTTCTGAAACGAAGAATCGTCGAATCTGACATAAGCTCGAATAAATCGTGATCGTGCTTGCCGGGTCGGAGTTTCTATTCCAATTTCGCATACTTGCATGCAAATGCACTGATCTAGCACGCGAAACAGCGATTCCGCACAGAAATACACTTCTGAAACGAAGAATCGTCGTATCTGACATAAGCTCGAATAAATCGTGGTCGTGCTTGCCGAATCGGAGTTTCCGTGCCAATTTCGCATACTTGAATGCAAATGCACTGATGTAGCACGCGAAACAGCGATTCCGCACAGAAATACACTTCTGAAACGAAGAATCGTCGAATCTGACATAAGCTCGAATAAATCGTGATCGTGCTTGCCAAATCGGAGTTGCCGTGCCAATTTCGCATATCTGCATACAAATGCACTGATCTAGCACGCGAAACGGCGATTCCGCACAGAAATTCATTTGTGAAACAAATAATCGTCGAATCTGACATAAGCTCGAATAAATCGTGGTCGTGCTTGCCGAATCGGAGTTTCCGTACCAATTTCGCTTATTTGCATACAAATGCACTGATCTAGCACGCTAAACAGCGATTCCGTACAGAAATTCATTTGTGAAACGAATAATCGTTGAATCTGACATAAGCTCGAATAAATCATGATCGTGGTTGCCAAATCGGAGTTTTCGTGCCAATTTCGCATGTTTGCATGCAGATGCACTGATCTAGCGCGCGAAACAGCGATTCCGCACAGAAATACACTTCTGAAACGAAGAATCGTCGAATCTGACATAGGCTCGAATAAATTGTGATCCTACTTGCCGGGTCGGAGTTTCTATTCCAATTTCGCATACTTGCATGCAAATGCACTGATATAGCACGCGAGACAGCGATTCCGCACAGAAATACACTTCTGAAACGAAGAATCGTCGAATCTGACATAAGCTCGAATAAATCGTGTTCGTGCTTGCCGAATCGGAGTTTCCGTGCCAATTTCGCATACTTGAATGCAAATGCACTGATATAGCACGCGAAACAGCGATTCCGCACAGAAATACACTTCTGAAACGAAGAATCGTCGAATCTGACATAAGCTCGAATAAATCGTGATCGTGATTGCCGGGTCGGAGTTTCTATTCCAATTTCTCATACTTGCATGCAAATGCACTGATCTAGCGCGCGAAAGAGCGATTCCGCACAGAAATACACTTCTCAAACGAAGAATCGTCGAATCTGACATAAGCTCGAATAAATCGTGATCGTGCTTGCCGAATCGGAGTTTTCGTGCCAATTTCGCATATTTGCATGCAAATGCACTGATCTAGCGCGCGAAACAGCGATTCCGCACAGAAATGCACTTCTGAAACGAAGAATCGTCGAATCTGACATAAGCTCGAATAAATCGTGATCGTGATTGCCAGGTCGGAGTTTCTATTCCAATTTCGCATACTTGCATGCAAATGCACTGATCTAGCACGCGAAACAGCGATTCCGCACAGAAATACACTTCTGAAACGAAGAATCGTCGAATCTGACATAAGCTCGAATAAATCGTGATCGTGCTTGCCAAATCGGAGTTGCCGTGCCAATTTCGCTTATCTGCATACAAATGCACTGATCTAGCACGCGAAACGGCGATTCCGCACAGAAATTCATTTGTGAAACAAATAATCGTCGAATCTGACATAAGCTCGAATAAATCGTGGTCGTGCTTGCCGAATCGGAGTTTCCGTACCAATTTCGCTTATTTGCATACAAATGCACTGATCTAGCACGCTAAACAGCGATTCCGTACAGAAATTCATTTGTGAAACGAATAATCGTTGAATCTGACATAAGCTCGAATAAATCGTGATCGTGCTTGCCGGGTCGGAGTTTCTATTCCAATTTCGCATACTTGCATGCAAATGCACTGATCTAGCACGCGAAACAGCGATTCCGCACAGAAATACACTTCTGAAACGAAGAATCGTCGAATCTGACATAAGCTCGAATAAATCGTGATCGTGCTTGCCAAATCGGAGTTGCCGTGCCAATTTCGCTTATCTGCATACAAATGCACTGATCTAGCACGCGAAACGGCGATTCCGCACAGAAATTCATTTGTGAAACAAATAATCGTCGAATCTGACATAAGCTCGAATAAATCGTGGTCGTGCTTGCCGAATCGGAGTTTCCGTACCAATTTCGCTTATTTGCATACAAATGCACTGATCTAGCACGCTAAACAGCGATTCCGTACAGAAATTCATTTGTGAAACGAATAATCGTTGAATCTGACATAAGCTCGAATAAATCATGATCGTTGTTGCCAAATCGGAGTTTCCGTGCCAATTTCGCATATTTCCATGCAAATGCACTGATCTAGCGCGCGAAACAGCGATTCCGCACAGAAATACACTTCTCAAACGAAGAATCGTCGAATCTGACATAAGCTCGAATAAATCGTGGTCGTGCTTGCCGAATCGGAGTTTCGTTTCCAATTTCTCATACTTGCATGCAAATGCACTGATCTAGCGCGCGAAACAGCGATTCCGCACAGAAATACACTTCTGAAACGAAGAATCGTCGAATCTGACATAAGCTCGAATAAATCGTGATCGTGCTTGCCGAATCGGAGTTTTCGTGCCAATTTCGCATATTTCCATGCAAATGCACTGATCTAGCGCGCGAAACAGCGATTCCGCACAGAAATACACTTCTCAAACGAAGAATCGTCGAATCTGACATAAGCTCGAATAAATCGTGGTCGTGCTTGCCGGGTCGGAGTTTCTATTCCAATTTCGCATACTTGCATGCAAATGCACTGACCTAGCACGCGAAACAGCGATTCCGCACAGAAATACACTTCTGAAACGAAGAATCGTCGTATCTGACATAAGCTCGAATAAATCGTGGTCGTGCTTGCCGAATCGGAGTTTCCGTGCCAATTTCGCATACTTGAATGCAAATGCACTGATGTAGCACGCGAAACAGCGATTCCGCACAGAAATACACTTCTGAAACGAAGAATCGTCGAATCTGACATAAGCTCGAATAAATCGTGATCGTGCTTGCCAAATCGGAGTTGCCGTGCCAATTTCGCATATCTGCATACAAATGCACTGATCTAGCACGCGAAACGGCGATTCCGCACAGAAATTCATTTGTGAAACAAATAATCGTCGAATCTGACATAAGCTCGAATAAATCGTGGTCGTGCTTGCCGAATCGGAGTTTCCGTACCAATTTCGCTTATTTGCATACAAATGCACTGATCTAGCACGCTAAACAGCGATTCCGTACAGAAATTCATTTGTGAAACGAATAATCGTTGAATCTGACATAAGCTCGAATAAATCATGATCGTGGTTGCCAAATCGGAGTTTTCGTGCCAATTTCGCATGTTTGCATGCAGATGCACTGATCTAGCGCGCGAAACAGCGATTCCGCACAGAAATACACTTCTGAAACGAAGAATCGTCGAAACTGACATAGGCTCGAATAAATTGTGATCGTGCTTGCCGGGTCGGAGTTTCTATTCCAATTTCGCCTACTTGCATGCAAATGCACTGATATAGCACGCGAAACAGCGATTCCGCACAGAAATACACTTCTGAAACGAAGAATCGTCGAATCTGACATAAGCTCGAATAAATCGTGATCGTGCTTGCCGAATCGGAGTTTCCGTGCCAATTTCGCATATCTGCATACAAATGCACTGATCTAGCACGCGAAACAGCGATTCCGCACAGAAATACACTTCTGAAACGAAGAATCGTCGAATCTGACATAGGCTCGAATAAATTGTGATCGTGCTTGCCGGGTCGGAGTTTCTATTCCAATTTCGCATACTTGCATGCAAATGCACTGATATAGCACGCGAAACAGCGATTCCGCACAGAAATACACTTCTGAAACGATGAATCGTCGAATCTGACATAGGCTCGAATAAATTGTGATCGTGCTTGCCGGGTCGGATTTTCTATTCCAATTTCGCATACTTGCATGCAAATGCACTGATCTAGCGCGCGAAACAGCGATTCCGCACAGAAATACACTTCTGAAACGAAGAATCATCGAATCTGACATAAGCTCGAATGAATCGTGGTCGTGCTTGCCGAATCGGAGTTTCCGTGCCAATTTTGCATACTTGCATGGAAATGCACTGATATAGCACGCGAAACAGCGATTCCGCACAGAAATACACTTCTGAAACGAAGAATCGTCGAATCTGACATAAGCTCGAATAAATCGTGGTCGTGCTTGCCGGGTCGGAGTTTCGATTCCAATTTCTCATACTTGCATGCAAATGCACTGATCTAGCGCGCGAAACAGCGATTCCGCACAGAAACACACTTCTGAAACGAAGAATGTCGAAACAGACATAGCCTCGAATAAATTGTGATCGTGCTTGCCGGGTCGGATTTTCTATTCCAATTTCGCATACTTGCATGCAAATGCACTGATCTAGCGCGCGAAACAGCGATTCCGCACAGAAATACACTTCTCAAACGAAGAATCGTCGAATCTGACATAAGCTCGAATAAATCGTGATCGTGCTTGCCTAATCGGACTTTCCGTGCCAATTTCGCATATCTGCATACAAATATACTGATCTAGCACGCGAAACAGCGATTCCGCACAGAAATACACTTCTGAAACGAAGAATCGTCGAATCTGACATAGGCTCGAATAAATTGTGATCGTACTTGCCGGGTCGGAGTTTCTATTCCAATTTCGCATACTTGCATGCAAATGCACTGATATAGCACACGAGACAGCGATTCCGCACAGAAATACACTTCTGAAACGAAGAATCGTCGAATCTGACATAAGCTCGAATAAATCGTGGTCGTGCTTGCCGAATCGGAGTTGCCGTGCCAATTTCGCATATCTGCATACAAATGCACTGATCTAGCACGCGAAACGGCGATTCCGCACAGAAATTCATTTGTGAAACAAATAATCGTCGAATCTGACATAAGCTCGAATAAATCGTGGTCGTGCTTGCCGAATCGGAGTTTCCGTACCAATTTCGCTTATTTGCATACAAATGCACTGATCTAGCACGCTAAACAGCGATTCCGTACAGAAATTCATTTGTGAAACGAATAATCGTTGAATCTGACATAAGCTCGAATAAATCATGATCGTGGTTGCCAAATCGGAGTTTTCGTGCCAATTTCGCATGTTTGCATGCAGATGCACTGATCTAGCGCGCGAAACAGCGATTCCGCACAGAAATACACTTCTGAAACGAAGAATCGTCGAAACTGACATAGGCTCGAATAAATTGTGATCGTGCTTGCCGGGTCGGAGTTTCTATTCCAATTTCGCCTACTTGCATGCAAATGCACTGATATAGCACGCGAAACAGCGATTCCGCACAGAAATACACTTCTGAAACGAAGAATCGTCGAATCTGACATAAGCTCGAATAAATCGTGATCGTGATTGCCGGGTCGGAGATTCGATTCCAATTTCTCATACTTGCATGCAAATGCACTGATCTAGCGCGCGAAACAGCGATTCCGCACAGAAATACACTTCTGAAACGAAGAATCGTCGAATCTGACATAGGCTCGAATAAATTGTGATCCTACTTGCCGGGTCGGAGTTTCTATTCCAATTTCGCATACTTGCATGCAAATGCACTGATATAGCACGCGAGACAGCGATTCCGCACAGAAATACACTTCTGAAACGAAGAATCGTCGAATCTGACATAAGCTCGAATAAATCGTGTTCGTGCTTGCCGAATCGGAGTTTCCGTGCCAATTTCGCATACTTGAATGCAAATGCACTGATATAGCACGCGAAACAGCGATTCCGCACAGAATACACTTCTGAAACGAAGAATCGTCGAATCTGACATAAGCTCGAATAAATCGTGATCGTGATTGCCGGGTCGGAGTTTCTATTCCAATTTCTCATACTTGCATGCAAATGCACTGATCTAGCGCGCGAAAGAGCGATTCCGCACAGAAATACACTTCTCAAACGAAGAATCGTCGAATCTGACATAAGCTCGAATAAATCGTGATCGTGCTTGCCGAATCGGAGTTTTCGTGCCAATTTCGCATATTTGCATGCAAATGCACTGATCTAGCGCGCCGAAACAGCGATTCCGCACAGAAATGCACTTCTGAAACGAAGAATCGTCGAATCTGACATAAGCTCGAATAAATCGTGATCGTGATTGCCAGGTCGGAGTTTCTATTCCAATTTCTCATACTTGCATGCAAATGCACTGATCTAGCGCGCGAAAACAGCGATTCCGCACAGAAATCACTTCTCAAACGAAGAATCGTCGAATCTGACATAAGCTCGAATAAATCGTGATCGTGCTTGCCGGGTCGGAGTTTCTATTCCAATTTCGCATACTTGCATGCAACTGCACTGATCTAGCACGCGAAACAGCGATTCCGCACAGAAATACACTTCTGAAACGAAGAATCGTCGAATCTGACTAAGCTCGAATAAATCGTGATCGTGCTTGCCAAATCGGAGTTGCCGTGCCAATTTCGCATATCTGCATACAAATGCACTGATCTAGCACGCGAAACGGCGATTCCGCACAGAAATTCATTTGTGAAACAAATAATCGTCGAATCGGACATAAGCTCGAATAAATCGTGGTCGTGCTTGCCGAATCGGAGTTTCCGTACCAATTTCGGCTTATTTTGCATACAAATGCACTGATCTAGCACGCTAAACAGCGATTCCGTACAGAAATTCATTTGTGAAACGAATAATCGTTGAATCTGACATAAGCTCGAATAAATCATGATCGTGGTTGCCAAATCGGTGTTTCCGTGCCAATTTCGCATATTTCCATGCAAATGCACTGATCTAGCGCGCGAAACAGCGATTCCGCACAGAAATACACTTCTCAAACGAAGAATCGTCGAATCTGACATAAGCTCGAATAAATCGTGGTCGTGCTTGCCGAATCGGAGTTTCGTTTCCAATTTCTCATACTTGCATGCAAATGCACTGATCTAGCGCGCGAAACAGCGATTCCGCACAGAAATACACTTCTGAAACGAAGAATCGTCGAATCTGACATAAGCTCGAATAAATCGTGATCGTGCTTGCCGAATCGGAGTTTTCGTGCCAATTTCGCATATTTCCATGCAAATGCACTGATCTAGCGCGCGAAACACGCGATTCCGCACAGAAATACACTTCTGAAACGAAGAATCGTCGAATCTGACATAAGCTCGAATAAATCGTGGTCGTGCTTGCCGAATCGGAGTTTCGATTCCAATTTCTCATACTTGCATGCAAATGCACTGATCTAGCGCGCGAAACAGCGATTCCGCACAGAAATACACTTCTGAAACGAAGAATGTCGAAACAGACATAGGCTCGAATGAATCGTGGTCGTGCTTGCCGGAATCGGAGTTTCCGTGCCAATTTCGCATATCTGCATACAAATATACTGATCTAGCACGCGAAACAGCGATTCCGCACAGAAATACACTTCTGAAACGAAGAATCGTCGAATCTGACATAGGCTCGAATAAATTGTGATCGTACTTGCCGGGTCGGAGTTTCTATTCCAATTTCGCATACTTGCATGCAAATGCACTGATCTAGCGCGCGAAACAGCGATTCCGCACAGAAATACACTTCTGAAACGATGAATCGTCGAATCTGACATAGGCTCGAATAAATTGTGATCGTGCTTGCCGGGTCGGAGTTTCTATTCCAATTTCGCATACTTGCATGCAAATGCACTGATCTAGCGCGCGAAACAGCGATTCCGCACAGAAATACACTTCTGAAACGAAGAATCATCGAATCTGACATAAGCTCGAATGAATCGTGGTCGTGCTTGCCGAATCGGAGTTTCCGTGCTCAATTTTGCATACTTGCATGGAAATGCACTGATATAGCACGCGAAACAGCGATTCCGCACAGAAATACACTTCTGAAACGAAGAATCGTCGAATCTGACATAAGCTCGAATAAATCGTGGTCGTGCTTGCCGGGTCGGAGTTTCGATTCCAATTTCTCATACTTGCATGCAAATGCACTGATCTAGCGCGCGAAACAGCGATTCCGCACAGAAACACACTTCTGAAACGAAGAATGTCGAAACAGACATAGCCTCGAATAAATTGTGATCGTGCTTGCCGGGTCGGATTTTCTATTCCAATTTCGCATACTTGCATGCAAATGCACTGATCTAGCGCGCGAAACAGCGGATTCCGCACAGAAATACACTTCTCAAACGAAGAATCGTCCGAATCTGACATAAGCTCGAATAAATCGTGATCGTGCTTGCCTAATCGGACTTTCCGTGCCAATTTCGCATATCTGCATACAAATATACTGATCTAGCACGCGAAACAGCGATTCCGCACAGAAATACACTTCTGAAACGAAGAATCGTCGAATCTGACATAGGCTCGAATAAATTGTGATCGTACTTGCGGGTCGGAGTTTCTATTCCAATTTCGCATACTTGCATGCAAATGCACTGATATAGCACACGAGACAGCGATTCCGCACAGAAATACACTTCTGAAACGAAGAATCGTCGAATCTGACATAAGCTCGAATAAATCGTGGTCGTGCTTGCCGAATCGGAGTTGCCGTGCCAATTTCGCATATCTGCATACAAATGCACTGATCTAGCACGCGAAACGGCGATTCCGCACAGAAATTCATTTGTGAAACAAATAATCGTCGAATCTGACATAAGCTCGAATAAATCGTGGTCGTGCTTGCCGAATCGGAGTTTCCGTACCAATTTCGCTTATTTGCATACAAATGCACTGATCTAGCACGCTAAACAGCGATTCCGTACAGAAATTCATTTGTGAATCGAATAATCGTTGAATCTGACATAAGCTCGAATAAATCATGATCGTGGTTGCCAAATCGGAGTTTTCGTGCCAATTTCGCATGTTTGCATGCAGATGCACTGATCTAGCGCGCGAAACAGCGATTCCGCACAGAAATACACTTCTGAAACGAAGAATCGTCGAAACTGACATAGGCTCGAATAAATTGTGATCGTGCTTGCCGGGTCGGAGTTTTCTATTCCAATTTCGCCTACTTGCATGCAAATGCACTGATATAGCACGCGAAACAGCGATTCCGCACAGAAATACACTTCTGAAACGAAGAATCGTCGAATCTGACATAAGCTCGAATAAATCGTGATCGTGATTGCCGGGTCGGAGTTTCGATTCCAATTTCTCATACTTGCATGCAAATGCACTGATCTAGCGCGGCGAAACAGCGATTCCGCACAGAAATACACTTCTGAAACGAAGAATCGTCGAATCTGACATAGGCTCGAATAAATTGTGATCCTACTTGCCGGGTCGGAGTTTCTATTCCAATTTCGCATACTTGCATGCAAATGCACTGATATAGCACGCGAGACAGCGATTCCGCACAGAAATACACTTCTGAAACGAAGAATCGTCGAATCTGACATAAGCTCGAATAAATCGTGTTCGTGCTTGCCGAATCGGAGTTTCCGTGCCAATTTCGCATACTTGAATGCAAATGCACTGATATAGCACGCGAAACAGCGATTCCGCACAGAAATACACTTCTGAAACGATGAATCGTCGAATCTGACATAGGCTCGAATAAATTGTGATCGTGCTTGCCGGGTCGGATTTTCTATTCCAATTTCGCATACTTGCATGCAAATGCACTGATCTAGCGCGCGAAACAGCGATTCCGCACAGAAATACACTTCTGAAACGAAGAATCATCGAATCTGACATAAGCTCGAATGAATCGTGGTCGTGCTTGCCGAATCGGAGTTTCCGTGCAATTTTGCATACTTGCATGGAAATGCATCTGATATAGCACGCGAAACAGCGATTCCGCACAGAAATACACTTCTGAAACGAAGAATCGTCGAATCTGACATAAGCTCGAATAAATCGTGGTCGTGCTTGCCGGGTCGGAGTTTCGATTCTAATTTCTCATACTTGCATGCAAATGCACTGATCTAGCGCGCGAAACAGCGATTCCGCACAGAAACACACTTCTGAAACGAAGAATGTCGAAACAGACATAGCCTCGAATAAATTGTGATCGTGCTTGCCGGGTCGGATTTTCTATTCCAATTCGCATACTTGCATGCAAATGCACTGATCTAGCGCGCGAAACAGCGATTCCGCACAGAAATACACTTCTCAAACGAAGAATCGTCGAATCTGACATAAGCTCGAATAAATCGTGATCGTGCTTGCCTAATCGGACTTTCCGTGCCAATTTCGCATATCTGCATACAAATATACTGATCTAGCACGCGAAACAGCGATTCCGCACAGAAATACACTTGTGAAACGAAGAATCGTCGAATCTGACATAGGCTCGAATAAATTGTGATCGTACTTGCCGGGTCGGAGTTTCTATTCCAATTTCGCATACTTGCATGCAAATGCACTGATATAGCACACGAGACAGCGATTCCGCACAGAAATACACTTCTGAAACGAAGAATCGTCGAATCTGACATAAGCTCGAATAAATCGTGGTCGTGCTTGCCGAATCGGAGTTGCCGTGCCAATTTCGCATATCTGCATACAAATGCACTGATCTAGCACGCGAAACGGCGATTCCGCACAGAAATTCATTTGTGAAACAAATAATCGTCGAATCTGACATAAGCTCGAATAAATCGTGGTCGTGCTTGCCGAATCGGAGTTTCCGTACCAATTTCGCTTATTTGCATACAAATGCACTGATCTAGCACGCTAAACAGCGATTCCGTACAGAAATTCATTTGTGAAACGAATAATCGTTGAATCTGACATAAGCTCGAATAAATCATGATCGTGGTTGCCAAATCGGAGTTTTCGTGCCAATTTCGCATGTTTGCATGCAGATGCACTGATCTAGCGCGCGAAACAGCGATTCCGCACAGAAATACACTTCTGAAACGAAGAATCGTCGAAACTGACATAGGCTCGAATAAATTGTGATCGTGCTTGCCGGGTCGGAGTTTCTATTCCAATTTCGCCTACTTGCATGCAAATGCACTGATATAGCACGCGAAACAGCGATTCCGCACAGAAATACACTTCTGAAACGAAGAATCGTCGAATCTGACATAAGCTCGAATAAATCGTGATCGTGATTGCCGGGTCGGAGTTTCGATTCCAATTTCTCATACTTGCATGCAAATGCACTGATCTAGCGCGCGAAACAGCGATTCCGCACAGAAATACACTTCTGAAACGAAGAATCGTCGAATCTGACATAGGCTCGAATAAATTGTGATCCTACTTGCCGGGTCGGAGTTTCTATTCCAATTTCGCATACTTGCATGCAAATGCACTGATATAGCACGCGAGACAGCGATTCCGCACAGAAATACACTTCTGAAACGAAGAATCGTCGAATCTGACATAAGCTCGAATAAATCGTGTTCGTGCTTGCCGAATCGGAGTTTCCGTGCCAATTTCGCATACTTGAATGCAAATGCACTGATATAGCACGCGAAACAGCGATTCCGCACAGAAATACACTTCTGAAACGAAGAATCGTCGAATCTGACATAAGCTCGAATAAATCGTGATCGTGATTGCCGGGTCGGAGTTTCTATTCCAATTTCTCATACTTGCATGCAAATGCACTGATCTAGCGCGCGAAAGAGCGATTCCGCACAGAAATACACTTCTCAAACGAAGAATCGTCGAATCTGACATAAGCTCGAATAAATCGTGATCGTGCTTGCCGAATCGGAGTTTTCGTGCCAATTTCGCATATTTGCATGCAAATGCACTGATCTAGCGCGCGAAACAGCGATTCCGCACAGAAATGCACTTCTGAAACGAAGAATCGTCGAATCTGACATAAGCTCGAATAAATCGTGATCGTGATTGCCAGGTCGGAGTTTCTATTCCAATTTCTCATACTTGCATGCAAATGCACTGATCTAGCGCGCGAAACAGCGATTCCGCACAGAAATACACTTCTCAAACGAAGAATCGTCGAATCTGACATAAGCTCGAATAAATCGTGATCGTGCTTGCCGGGTCGGAGTTTCTATTCCAATTTCGCATACTTGCATGCAAATGCACTGATCTAGCACGCGAAACAGCGATTCCGCACAGAAATACACTTCTGAAACGAAGAATCGTCGAATCTGACATAAGCTCGAATAAATCGTGATCGTGCTTGCCAAATCGGAGTTGCCGTGCCAATTTCGCATATCTGCATACAAATGCACTGATCTAGCACGCGAAACGGCGATTCCGCACAGAAATTCATTTGTGAAACAAATAATCGTCGAATCTGACATAAGCTCGAATAAATCGTGGTCGTGCTTGCCGAATCGGAGTTTCCGTACCAATTTCGCTTATTTGCATACAAATGCACTGATCTAGCACGCTAAACAGCGATTCCGTACAGAAATTCATTTGTGAAACGAATAATCGTTGAATCTGACATAAGCTCGAATAAATCATGATCGTGGTTGCCAATCGGAGTTTCCGTGCCAATTTCGCATATTTCCATGCAAATGCACTGATCTAGCGCGCGAACAGCGATTCCGCACAGAAATACACTTCTCAAACGAAGAATCGTCGAATCTGACATAAGCTCGAATAAATCGTGGTCGTGCTTGCCGAATCGGAGTTTCGTTTCCAATTTCTCATACTTGCATGCAAATGCACTGATCTAGCGCGCGAAACAGCGATTCCGCACAGAAATACACTTCTGAAACGAAGAATCGTCGAATCTGACATAAGCTCGAATAAATCGTGATCGTGCTTGCCGAATCGGAGTTTTCGTGCCAATTTCGCATATTTCCATGCAAATGCACTGATCTAGCGCGCGAAACCAGCGATTCCGCACAGAAATACACTTCTGAACGAAGAATCGTCGAATCTGACATAAGCTCGAATAAATCGTGGTCGTGCTTGCCGGAATCGGAGTTTCGATTCCAATTTCTCATACTTGCATGCAAATGCACTGATCTAGCGCGCGAAACAGCGATTCCGCACAGAAATACACTTCTGAAACGAAGAATGTCGAAACAGACATAGGCTCGAATGAATCGTGGTCGTGCTTGCCGAATCGGAGTTTCCGTGCCAATTTCGCATATCTGCATACAAATATACTGATCTAGCACGCGAAACAGCGATTCCGCACAGAAATACACTTCTGAAACGAAGAATCGTCGAATCTGACATAGGCTCGAATAAATTGTGATCGTACTTGCCGGGTCGGAGTTTCTATTCCAATTTCGCATACTTGCATGCAAATGCACTGATCTAGCGCGCGAAACAGCGATTCCGCACAGAAATACACTTCTCAAACGAAGAATCGTCGAATCTGACATAAGCTCGAATAAATCGTGATCGTGCTTGCCGGGTCGGAGTTTCTATTCCAATTTCGCATACTTGCATGCAAATGCACTGATCTAGCACGCGAAACAGCGATTCCGCACAGAAATACACTTCTGAAACGAAGAATCGTCGTATCTGACATAAGCTCGAATAAATCGTGGTCGTGCTTGCCGAATCGGAGTTTCCGTGCCAATTTCGCATACTTGAATGCAAATGCACTGATGTAGCACGCGAAACAGCGATTCGCACAGAAATACACTTCTGAAACGAAGAATCGTCGAATCTGACATAAGCTCGAATAAATCGTGATCGTGCTTGCCAAATCGGAGTTGCCGTGCCAATTTCGCATATCTGCATACAAATGCACTGATCTAGCACGCGAAACGGCGATTCCGCACAGAAATTCATTTGTGAAACAAATAATCGTCGAATCTGACATAAGCTCGAATAAATCGTGGTCGTGCTTGCCGAATCGGAGTTTCCGTTACCAATTTCGCTTATTTGCATACAAATGCACTGATCTAGCACGCTAAACAGCGATTCCGTACAGAAATTCATTTGTGAAACGAATAATCGTTGAATCTGACATAAGCTCGAATAAATCATGATCGTGGTTGCCAAATCGGAGTTTTCGTGCCAATTTCGCATGTTTGCATGCAGATGCACTGATCTAGCGCGCGAAACAGCGATTCCGCACAGAAATACACTTCTGAAACGAAGAATCGTCGAATCTGACATAGGCTCGAATAAATTGTGATCCTACTAGCCGGGTCGGAGTTTCTATTCCAATTTCGCATACTTGCATGCAAATGCACTGATATAGCACGCGAGACAGCGATTCCGCACAGAAATACACTTCTGAAACGAAGAATCGTCGAATCTGACATAAGCTCGAATAAATCGTGTTCGTGCTTGCCGAATCGGAGTTTCCGTGCCAATTTCGCATACTTGAATGCAAATGCACTGATATAGCACGCGAAACAGCGATTCCGCACAGAAATACACTTCTGAAACGAAGAATCGTCGAATCTGACATAAGCTCGAATAAATCGTGATCGTGATTGCCGGGTCGGAGTTTCTATTCCAATTTCTCATACTTGCATGCAAATGCACTGATCTAGCGCGCGAAAGAGCGATTCCGCACAGAAATACACTTCTCAAACGAAGAATCGTCGAATCTGACATAAGCTCGAATAAATCGTGATCGTGCTTGCCGAATCGGAGTTTTCGTGCCAATTTCGCATATTTGCATGCAAATGCACTGATCTAGCGCGCGAAACAGCGATTCCGCACAGAAATGCACTTCTGAAACGAAGAATCGTCGAATCTGACATAAGCTCGAATAAATCGTGATCGTGATTGCCAGGTCGGAGTTTCTATTCCAATTTCTCATACTTGCATGCAAATGCACTGATCTAGCGCGCGAAACAGCGATTCCGCACAGAAATACACTTCTCAAACGAAGAATCGTCGAATCTGACATAAGCTCGAATAAATCGTGATCGTGCTTGCCGGGTCGGAGTTTCTATTCAATTTCGCATACTTGCATGCAAATGCACTGATCTAGCACGCGAAACAGCGATTCCGCACAGAAATACACTTCTGAAACGAAGAATCGTCGAATCTGACATAAGCTCGAATAAATCGTGATCGTGCTTGCCAAATCGGAGTTGCCGTGCCAATTTCGCATATCTGCATACAAATGCACTGATCTAGCACGCGAAACGGCGATTCCGCACAGAAATTCATTTGTGAAACAAATAATCGTCGAATCTGACATAAGCTCGAATAAATCGTGGTCGTGCTTGCCGAATCGGAGTTTCCGTACCAATTTCGCTTATTTGCATACAAATGCACTGATCTAGCACGCTAAACAGCGATTCCGTACAGAAATTCATTTGTGAAAACGAATAATCGTTGAATCTGACATAAGCTCGAATAAATCATGATCGTTGTTGCCAAATCGGGAGTTTCCGTGCCAATTTCGCATATTTCCATGCAAATGCACTGATCTAGCGCGCGAAACAGCGATTCCGCACAGAAATACACTTCTCAAACGAAGAATCGTCGAATCTGACATAAGCTCGAATAAATCGTGATCGTGCTTGCCGGGTCGGAGTTTCTATTCCAATTTCGCATACTTGCATGCAAATGCACTGATCTAGCACGCGAAACAGCGATTCCGCACAGAAATACACTTCTGAAACGAAGAATCGTCGAATCTGACATAAGCTCGAATAAATCGTGATCGTGCTTGCCAAATCGGAGTTGCCCGTGCCAATTTCGCATATCTGCATACAAATGCACTGATCTAGCACGCGAAACGGCGATTCCGCACAGAAATTCATTTGTGAAACAAATAATCGTCGAATCGGACATAAGCTCGAATAAATCGTGGTCGTGCTTGCCGAATCGGAGTTTCCGTACCAATTTCGCTTATTTGCATACAAATGCACTGATCTAGCACGCTAAACAGCGATTCCGTACAGAAATTCATTTGTGAAACGAATAATCGTTGAATCTGACATAAGCTCGAATAAATCATGATCGTGGTTGCCAAATCGGAGTTTCCGTGCCAATTTCGCATATTTCCATGCAAATGCACTGATCTAGCGCGCGAAACAGCGATTCCGCACAGAAAATACACTTCTCAAACGAAGAATCGTCGAATCTGACATAAGCTCGAATAAATCGTGGTCGTGCTTGCCGAATCGGAGTTTCGTTTCCAATTTCTCATACTTGCATGCAAATGCACTGATCTAGCGCGCGAAACAGCGATTCCGCACAGAAATACACTTCTGAAACGAAGAATCGTCGAATCTGACATAAGCTCGAATAAATCGTGATCGTGCTTGCCGAATCGGAGTTTTCGTGCCAATTTCGCATATTTCCATGCAAATGCACTGATCTAGCGCGCGAAACAGCGATTCCGCACAGAAATACACTTCTGAAACGAAGAATCGTCGAATCTGACATAAGCTCGAATAAATCGTGGTCGTGCTTGCCGAATCGGAGTTTCGATTCCAATTTCTCATACTTGCATGCAAATGCACTGATCTAGCGCGCGAAACAGCGATTTCCGCACAGAAATACACTTCTGAAACGAAGAATGTCGAAACAGACATAGGCTCGAATGAATCGTGATCGTGCTTGCCAAATCGGAGTTGCCGTGCCAATTTCGCATATCTGCATACAAATGCACTGATCTAGCACGCGAAACGGCGATTCCGCACAGAAATTCATTTGTGAAACAAATAATCGTCGAATCTGACATAAGCTCGAATAAATCGTGGTCGTGCTTGCCGAATCGGAGTTTCCGTACCAATTTC
>NW_027471405.1:0-25785 GCF_051020765.1 Lasioglossum baleicum
GGTATTCCGGAAGTCAAACAGCTGTAAACTATTGGCAATGGACATCTTAATTCGCATTTTGATCATTAAAGTATTGCATCAAATCGTTTGAGAGCGTTACTAATTGGTATAACGACAATCGTCTTACCGGAGACCTTACCTTGAGAGAACCTAAGCCGCTGTAGCCACTGTCTTAGTTATCATTCACGGAAACAAATTAGTAGTCATAATAGCAGAAGCACACCTTGTTTTCATGTATGAACAGAATTATCGAGAGTCAAACCGTTCTAGGACGATCCCACCTACTTTGATAGTCGAACGGATAAGTGAGTTGCTTGACCTATCCTGTCAGTCCGATAGTCAAGCCAGGCATTCCGGGAGTCAATCCGCTGTATACTAGAGGCAGTGTATACCTTAATTCTCGGTTTGAATATTAATGTTCACGTTATAAGCTTTGTAGAACGTTACATATTGGGTTACTGTCAAAAGCTATACCGAAGGGCTTACCATCCGAAATGCTAACCCGCGGTATCGAGGGTATAGCTTCGTGTTAAGGGAAACACATTAGTATTCATTTCTGTGACGGGCGGCGTAATTGAATGAATGAGTTAGAAGATTGCGAGACAAACCGTTGGAGGACGTTACCACCTTCTTCGAGTCGGACGGCTACGTCAATCGCTTCACTTATCCTGTGATACCGAGAGTCAAGTCAGGTAATCCGTGAGTAATTCCGCAGAAGTTCATTAGCAACTGCCACCTTAACTGACTGTATGAATATTAAAGCAGGGCATCAAAGCGGTGTAGATGGTTATGAATTGCTATAATGTCAAACGCTTTACCGAAGACCTTATCCCCCGATAAACTAACAGACTGTATCGAGAATATAACATCGTGTTCAGAGAAAAAAGTTAGTCTGCATTTCAGTGAGTGACAGCACGTTAATTTCATATGAACTAGAGAATCGATTGCCATACAGTTCGAGAACGTTATCACCTACTATTATATTCGAACAACTGATTGAATAGTTTCACATGTCATGTGTTTCCGAGAGTCCTATTCCAGCTGTAAATCCACTGGACAAGTCAAACGTTGCATCGAGAGAATAGCTTCATGTTCAGAGGATAAAATTAGTATACATTTTAGTGACAAGCAGCATAACTTTCTGCATGAATTAGAAGATCGAGTGTCGAATCATTCAAGGATGTTGTCACCTACTGTGAAAGACGGACGGTAAAGTCTATCGCTTCACATGTCCCGTGATTCCTAGAGTAAAATCAGGTATCCGGGTGTAAGACCGTTGAAGTTTATTGACAACTGTAACCTTAATTCACGTTTTGAATATTAAAATTGGGCTTCAATCCGTTTGTGAACGATTTCGATTGATGCAAAGTCAAGCGTTTTAACGAAGGCCGTATCATCTGCGAACCTCACCCGCTACATCGGGAGTATACCTTCGTGTTCAGAGGATCATATTAATATAAAATTTAGTGACGTCACAATAAATCGACGTACGATATTGAACATCGAGAGCTGAGCTTCGAAACGTTGTGGAACGTTGCTAATTGATATGGAGTCAAATTATATGCCGATGGCCTTACCTTTCGGGAACCTATCCCGCTGTATCGATAGTTTAAATTGGTGTTCAGAGAAACAAGCTATTATTTCCTATAGTGCCGGGCACATTAATTTCAAGTATGAATATGAATATCGGTGGCCAAACCGTTACAGAACGTACCACCTTCCTTGAGAGTCGCACAGCTATGTGAATAGCGTCAACTATCCAGTGATACCGAAAGTCAAACCAGCTACACCTGGTGTCCATACGGTGTACACTATAGGCGGTGGACATTCCAATTCAAGGTTTGAATATTAAACTACAGAGTCTAAACTTTGTACAACGTTACCTATTGGATATTGTCCAAAAATGACCGAATACCTTATCCTCCAAATACCAAATCCGTGGTATCGTCTGTATTACTTCGTAATCAGAGATACAAATTAGTGTACATTTTAGTACCGGGCACCATAATTTCACGTATGAATTAGAAGGTCGAGTGCCAAACCTATCGATAGTGATAGCACATAATTAGCGAGTCGCACAGCTAAGTCAGAAGCTTAACCAATTCTGTGATTCGGAGAGTCAAAGCAGGTATTGCTGGAGTAAATCCGCTGGCCAGTATTGACTGTAGACTCCTTAATTCACGGTTTGAATTTTAAAGTATACCGCCTAACCGATTCAGAGCATTGGCAATTGGTATGCCGCCAAACACTTTACTGGTGCCCTTGCATTCGGCGAAGCTAATCCGCCGTATCGTGAGTAGAACTACGCATTCAGAGAAAGAAATTAATCTTTATTTCAGTGGCGGGCACCTTATCTTCATTTACGACTTAGAAGATCGAGTGTCAAACCATTCGAGAACGTCACCTCCATCTTTGAGATTCGGACGGCTAAGTCAATAGCTTCACATATCATATTTCATATCATATCCATAATTTCATGCATGAATTAGAAGATCTAGTGTCAAAGAATTCCAGAACGTTACCGCCTTGTTTGAGAATCGCACATGTGTGACAATAGCTTCACCTATCCTGTGCTTCCGACAGCAATACCAGGTATCTCAGGAGTACATTCACTGAACACTGTCGGCAATGGATACCTTAATTCGCGGTATAAATATGAAAGCACAGAGTCATACGACCGTAGATGGTTACATATTTGTATATAGTCAAACATTTTACCGATGGCCTTACCGTCCGACAATGGATCACTCTGTATGGAAAGTATAACTTTGCGTTCAGAGATATGAATATGAATACATTTTCGTGTGTAGCACCTTAATTTAATGCACAAAGAAGAAGGTCGAGGGTCAAACCATTCGAGAACGTTACATCATTCTTCGATAGTCGAATAGCTAAGTCTATTGCTTCACCTGTCCTCTGATTCCGATGAACAAAGCAGGCATTCCGAAAGTCAACAAACTGTACACTATTGGCAATGGACACCTTAATTCACGGTATGAATATTAAGGTACAGAGCCTATCCCTTACAGAACGTTACCTATTGCTATGAGGTCAAAAGTTTTAGTGAAGACCTTACCCTCCATGAACCTAACCCGGTACAAAGAGAGTATAACTTCGTGTACAGAGAAAGAAATCAGTACCCATTTCAGTGCCGCGCACCTTAATTTCATGTATTAAATAGAAAACCTGGTGTCAAACCGTTTCTGAACGTCACCACCTTCATTGAGTGTCGATCGGCTAGGCCAATAGCTTCACCTGCCCTGGTATTCCAAGAGTCAAGCCTTGTATTCCGGGAATAAGTCCGCTGGAACCTATTGGCAATATACACCTCAATACACGGTTTGAATACTAAAGCAGGCCGACAAGACGTTGTCGAATATTACCTTCTCGTTCTACACCAATAACTATCATTCACCAACGGTTTGAATCTGCACTGTAGCATATATACCGTGTAATTGGGTGCCTAATGTCAATACTGTACAGCCGACTTACTCCCAGAATACCTGGTTTGACTTGCGGAATAATAGCATAGGTGGTGCTGACGATTCAGCTGTGCGTCTGTCAAAAGACGTGGTAACGTTCTGGAACGGTTTGACCATCGATCTTGTAATTCATACATGAAACTATGGTGCCCTTTACTAAAATGTATATCAATGTGCTTCTCCGAACATGAAGTTGTGCTGTCGATACAGCGGGATACGTGTTCGGTAGGTAACTTATTCTGTAAGAAGAATGACTTTATAACAACTGGTAATGTTCTCCGACGATTTGACTCCCTACAATAAAGCTAATGCCCAGAATTCAGGTGCCAATTGCCAATGCTGTACAGCGGATGTAATCAGACAATACCTGGTTTGACTATTGGGATCACACGATAGGTGAAGCTATTTACATAGCCATTCGTCTCTCACAGAAGGTGGCAACTTTCTCGAACGGTTTGTCCCACGATCTTCTTATTCATGCATGAAACTATTGTGCCCGTCACTAGAATGAACAGTAACTTTTTTCGGTGAACACGAAGTTATACCCGCAGTACAGCGGATTTGTCCGGGCAAGGTAAGGTATCTGGTATGGAGTATTGCAATATATCAATTCATAACGTACTCCAGCGGTTTTACTTTTTGCTTTAATAATCGTTCCGTCACTATCGGCGGCTATTGCCAATACTTTCAGCGCATTTCCTCCTGGAATACCTTGTTTGATTCTCGGAAATACCAGATAGCCGAAGCTATTCACTTAGCCGCTCGACAATTGAAGACGGTGGTAATGTTGTCGAACGTATTGATCCCGGATCTCCTAAGCCATATGTGAAATGCTGGTGCTCGTTCGTTAAGTGTATATCAGTTTTCTTCCCTGAACACGAAGTTATACTCTCGATACAGCTGGTTGGTTATTATCTCGGATGGTATGGCATTCGATAAAACATTTGACTTTACGGCAATTAGTACAGTTCTCACATGGTGTGACGTTCTATTTTAATATTCACTCCACAAATTACGCTGTCTATTGGCAATACTGTGTAGCGAATTTGCTCCCAGAATACCTGGATTGACTCTCAGAATCACAGGATAGGTGAAGCTATTGACTTAGCCGTTCAATTTCAAGAGAAGGTGGTATCGTATTCGAACGGTATGACTTTCGATGTTTTAATTCATGCATGAAATTATGATGCTCGTCACTAAAATGTACAATAGTTTGCGTCCATGAACAAGAAGTTGTACTCTCGGAACAACGGTTTAGGTTCTCGGAGAGTAAGACACTCTGTACTAAATTTTACTGTATACTAAATGGTAATGTTGTACAACGGCTTCAGGTCCTACTATAATATTCAAACCGTGAACTAAGGTGACTTTTGCCTATACTCTTCCGGGGCTTTGCTACTGGAATACCTGTGTAGACTCTTATAATCGCAGGTTACTTAAAGCTATTGACTCAGTTGTGCGACTCTAATAAAAGATGGCAAGGTTCTCGAACAGTTAGGCATTCGCTGTTATAATACATAAAAGAACTTAAGGTGCCCGTGTCCAAAATGCATTATAAATTGCTTCACTAAACACGACTCTATGCTCCATATCGAGCGGGTTATCTTCACGGAAAGTAAGGTATTCTGTAAGGAGAATGACTATACTCAAACCGGTAATGTTCTCCGACGGTTTGACGAGCTGCATTAATATTCAAACTGCGAATAAAAGTGTCTATTAGCAATATTCCTCAGCGGCAATACTCCCGAAATACCTGGTTTGAATCTCGGATTCGCAGGATAGGGGAAGCTATTGACTTAGCCGTTAAAATCTCAAGGAGGGTTGTAGCGTTCTCGAACTGATTAGCCCTCGACCTTCTAATTCATACATGACATTATGGCGCTCGTCACAGGAATGAGGACTGATATAATTCTCAGAACACCAAGTTATACACAAGTTACGGAGGGTATGTTTTTCGGAGGATATGGTCATCGGAAAAGCGTTTGACTTTATATAAATTGGTAACGATCTACAACGGCTTGCAAACATGATTTAGTATTCAAACCGTGAATTGAGGTGTCTATTGCTCAGACTGTACAGCGGATTTACACCCGGGTAACCTGGTTTCACTTTCGGAATCATAGGATTGGGGAAACCACTGGCTTATCCGCTCGACTCTTAATGCAAGTCGTAACGTTCACGAACGGTTTGATAATCGATCATCTAATTCATAGATGAAATTGAGGCTGCCGTCGCTAAAATGTATTCCATATTGCTTCTCTGAATACGAAATTATACTCTCGATATTGCGGGTTACCTTCTCGGAAGGTGAGGCCTTCGGAAAAAGGATGTCTTCATACCAATATGTAACGTTCTTCGACGGTAAGACATTGTGCTTTAATATTCATACAGTGAGCTAAGGTGCCCATTACCAATACTGTAGAGCGCATTTATTCCCGGGATACCTGGTTTGACATTCGGAATCACAGGACATGTGAAGCTATTTATTTAGCCATTCGACTGTCACAGAAGGTGGCAACATTCTCGAGTGGTTTGACCTTCGACCTTCTAATTCAAGCATGAACCGAAGGTGCTCGGCATTAAAACGTATACCAGTTCACACCTCTTAGAACGCTGTTATGCTCTGGATACAGTGTGTCTGTTCTTCGGAGGGTAATGTCTTCGGTAAAGCATTTGTCTTTATAGCAATTTGTAACGTTCTCCATCGGTTGGACTCACTACATTAATATTCATGCCATGAATGAAGGTGTGACTTGCCATTACTTCTGAGCGGATTTACTCCCAGAATACCTGGCTTGACTCTCGGAATCACAAGACAGGTGAAGCTATTGACCTAGCCGTTCGACATTCCAAGAGGTGGGCAACGTTCTTGAACGGTTTCACACTCGATCTTCTAATTCATACATGAATTTAAGGTGACGTTCCTAAATTGTATACTAACCTGTTACCCAAAACACGTAGCTATTCTCTCGATTCGGCGGGTCGGTTTTTCGGACGGTAAGGTATTCTGTGACACGTTTGAGTTTATGGGAATTAGTAACGTTCTCACCCGGTGTGTCGCTCTATTTTAATATTCACTCCGCAGACGGTATCCATTGCCAATACTGTACATCGCATTTACTCCCGGAATATCTCGTTTGAATCTCTGAATCACTGGATAGGTGAAACTATTGTCTCAGCTGTTCAACTCTCAAAGAAGGTGGCAATGTTCTGGAAGGGTATTGCCAATATTCACCTTAATTCACGGTTTTAATAGTAAAGTAGAACGTCAACACGTTGTAGATCGGTACCCACTGGTATAGATGCAAACCTTTTACCGAAACAGTTACCATCCGAGAAGCTATCCCGCCGGAACGAGAGTACATCTTCGTGGTCCGAGAAAGACATTAGTATACATTTTAGTGACGGGGACCTTAATTTCATTATGAATAAGGAGATCCAGTGTCAAGCCCGTCGATAATATTACCTCATTCTTGGTGATTCAAACAGCTAAGTCAACAGCTTCATACATCCAGTCATTCAGAATGTTAATCGATATATTCCGGGATTTAATGCTTCGCACAGTACTAGCAATAGATAACTTCACTAGTGGATTGAATACTAAAATAGAGCGTTACACCTTCTGAGAGCGTTACAATTGATATGAAGTCAAACATTTTTCCGAGTGCCTTACCGTTCCAGAAGCTAACCCGCCGTATCGAGAGTATAGCTTCGTGTTTAGAGAATCATTTGTTTAGAATTTAGTGACGGCCGGTTAAATTGATGTATGAATTAAGATATTGAGTGTCAAAGCGTTCGAGAATGTTACCACCATCTTCGAGAGTCCAACGGATGAGCCAATGTGTCCACCTATGCTGTGATTCCCAGAGTCAAAGCAGGTTATCAGAGAGTAGATCCGCCGAAGAGTATTGGCAACGGTCACCTTATTTCACTGTTTTAATATTAAAGTAGAATGTCCATTCGATGGAGAACATAGCCAACTTTGATAAATACATGCTATTTACCAAATACCTTGCCTTCCAAGAACATACGCCGCTGCAGCAAGTGTCATGCTCAACGCTCATGGAAACCAATTGGAAGACATCATAGCAGAAACACACCTTATTTTCATGTACGAACAGAATAATCGAGAGTCACGCCGTACGAAAACGATCATACCATCTTTGAGAGTCGAACAGGTGAGACATTAGCTTCACCTATCCTGCTATTCCGATAGTCAAACCAGGCATTCCGGGAGTCCACCCGGTGTACACTAGTGGCGGTGGACATAATAATTCACGGTTTGAATATTAAACTACACAGTCTAACCTTTGTAGACCGTTTCCAATTGCTATAATGCCAAAAGATTTACCGGGGAACTTACCCTACGAGCACCTAATCCGCGGTATCGAGAGTAATACTCCGCAATCAGAAATTCAAAATAGTATACATTTTAGTAACTGGTACCTTAATTCCGCGGATTAGTTAGATGATCGATGGTAAAACCGTTCGAGATCATACCACCTTCTTTGAGAGACGCACAACTAAGTCAGCAGCTCCACCTATCCTGTGCTTCCGAGAGTTAAACACAGGTATTCCGGGAGTAAATCCGCGGAACACTATAGGCAATAGACACCTTAATTCACGCTCGGAAAATTGAGGTAGATATTGAAACTGAGAGAGAACTTTTACGGTTGGTATAAAGTCATACTTTGCACCGAATACCTAGCCATCCATGACAAGAAGCCGCTGTAGGGAGTGTCTTGTTAATTGTTCTCGCAAGAACAAATGAGTAGACATTTTGGCAGGGGCACACCTAATTTTCATGAATGAGTAGCAAAATCGAGAGTCAAACCGTTGATGAACGTAACTACCTTTCTTGAGAATCGCACATGTAAGTCAATAGCGTCACCTATCATGTGACACCGAGAGCCAAACTACCTATACCGGGAGTATATACTCTGAAAAGTATTGGCAACAGGCACCGTAATTGCTGGAATGAGTATCAATGTACTTCGTCAAACCGTTGAACATCGGTACGTGATGGTATAGAGTCAAACTTCTTACAGACGGCCGTTCCATCCGAGAAGATAGCACAGCGTATAGTGAGTATAAGTTCGTGTTCAGAGAAACCATGAAGTATCCATATTAGCGACGGGCACCTTAATTTCCAGTATGAATTAGAAGGACGAGTGTCAAACGGATCGTGAACCAGACCACCTTCGTTGAAAATCGAACGGCTAAATTGATAGCTACACCAGTCCTGGGATTCCGACATTAAAACCAGGCATTCGAGGACTACTCCGCTGAAAAGTATTGGTAACAGAAACATTAATTCGCGGTTTGAATATTACGGTAGAGCGGCAATCCGTTCGATAGCGTTACCAATTGCAATAACGTCAAAGGCATTAAGGAAGACCTTACCCTCCGAAATACTAACCCACTCTATCGGAAGTACAACAACGAGTTCAGAGGTACGAATAAGTACATAGTTTGGTGACGAGCACCACAATTTGATGCATGAATTGGAAGGTCGAATACTAAACATTTCGAGAACGCTACGACCCTCAGTGAGAGTCGAACAGCTAATTCAATAGCTTCACAAAATCCTGTGATTCAGAGTGTCAAACCAGGTACAACGGGAGTGAATACCCTAAACTGTATTGGCAATAGCCGCCTCAGTTCACGGTTTGAACATTAATGCAGACCGTCAAACCGTTGTAGAGGGTTACCAATTGCTACAAAAGTCAAACGTTTTAACGAAGACCTTATCCCCAGATAATCTAACCGGCTGTGTCGAGAGTATAGCTTCGGGTTCAGAGAAACTCATTAGAATACATTTTAGCGATGCCACCTTAAATTTATGTATGCATTAGAATATCGACGGTCAAACCGGTCGAGACCGTTACCGCCTTCTTTGAGAATAGAGCGGCTAAGTCAAAAGCTTCACGTATCTTGTGATACTGACAATCAAACCCTTTATTCCGGCAGTAAATTCGCTGAAGAGTATTGGCAACGGACACCTTAATTCGCGTTTCCAATATTATAGTAAGGCGTGAAACCATTTGAGAACCTTACCAGATGGTATAATGTCAAACGTTTTACAAAAGTCCACTCACTCCTTGAACCTAATCCGCTGTCAGGACAGTATGAATTCGTGATCAGAGATACAAATTAGTATTCAATTTAGTAACGGGCACCTTAATTTCCTATATAAATTTGAAGATCATATGGCAAATCATTCGAGAACGTTTGAGAGTCGACCGGCTGTGTCAATAGCTTCAGCTAACCTGTGATTCCTTAGAGTCAAACCTGATATTCCGGGAGTAAATACCCCGTACAGTATTGGCAATAAACACATTAATTCTCGGAATGATTATTATGGTAGGGCGTCAATCTCCTTGTGGGCGGTACCAATTGGTATAAATTCAAACATTTTACTGAAGACATTACCATCCGATAATCTAACCCGCCGTATCGACGGTATATCATCGTATTTAGAGGGACGAATTAGTGTATATTTTAGTGACGGTCACCATAATTTCCTTCATGAAGTAGAAGATCGAGTGTCAAACTTTTCGGGAACGTGACCACCTTCTTTGGGTGTCGAATGACTAAGGAAGTAGCTTACCCTATCCGATGACGTCGATACTGAATCCAGGTATTCTGGGAGTAAATTCCCTGTACAGTATTGTCACTAGTCTCATCGCTTCACGGTATGAAGGCTAAAGTACAGAGCCAAGCAGTTGCAGATTGTTACCTATTGGTACAGCGTCAAACTCCTTACCGAAGGTCTTACCACCCGAGAAGCTAACCCGCTATATTGAGGGTACTACTTCGTTTTCCGAGAAGCAAATTAGGAGACGTTTTAGTGACGGGCACCATAATTTCATGCATCAATTTGAAGATCGGAAGGCGGACTGATCCAGAGCGTTACACCCAATTTTGACAATGTCATGGCTAATGCAATATCCTCACCGATCATATGATTCCATGAGTCAGTTGAGCAATTCTCGGAGTAAATTTGCTGAACAGTGTTGGCAACAGACACCTAAATTCAAGGTGTGAATAATAAGGAAGAAAGACAATTCGTCGGAGGACAGTACCAATTCGTAGTAAGTCATTCTTTTTACGGAATACCATACCTTCCTATCGGGTTGTTTTGAGATAGTAATTACGTGTGCAAGGAAACAAATTAGTAAACATTTTAGCGACGGGTACTTTAATTTCATGCGTGAATTAGAAAGTGGAAGGTCAAGCCGTTAGAGTAAGGTACCTCCTTCTTTGTAAGATCGTACAAATAACACAATAGCTTCACCTATCCTGTGACTTCGAGAGTCACACTAGGTATACCGGGTGTAAATCCGCTGAGAGGTATTCGCAATAGACAGCTTAATTCTCGATATGAATAATAAAGTAGAGAGTCAATCCCTTGGAGATCATAACCAATTTTTACAAAGACATATTATTTTCCGAATAACGTATCGCCCAAGAACCGAACCCGCTGTATCGAGTATCATGCTTTGTGCATGCCGAAACCAATCAGTAGACTTTTTAGCGGACGCACAGCTTTGATTCTTGTATGAAAAGCAAAATCGAGAGTCGATCCATGACAGAACGGTTCCACATACTCTGGAAGCCCCACATCTAAGTCAATAGCGTCTCCTATCCTGTGATTGCGAGAGTCAGACCACGTATTCTTGGCCTAAATACGCTGAACAATATTGGCAATAGATACCGTAATTCACTGCATGAATATTAAGGTTCATAGTCAAACCATCGAAAGCATTACCAACTGGTATGAAGTCATTCCTTTTTGACGCATACCTTACAATCCGAGAATGCAAACCACCGTAGCGATAGTCTTGCTTTGGGTTCACAGGAACGAATTAGTAGACATTTTAGCAAACGGACACCCTAATTTCATGTATCTATATGATGATCTAGACTCAAACAGTTCGAGAACGTTACCAGATTCATCGAGAGACGAGCGGCTGAGTTAATAACATCACCTATCTTGTGATTCCGGAAGTTAAACCAGATATTTCGGGAGTAAATGCGCTGTACATTGGTGGCAATAGACACCTCAATTCACGGTTTGAATATTAAAGCAGATTATTAAACCGTTTTAGAGCTTTACATATTCGTATAGACTCAAACCTTTTACCGATGACCGTACCTTCCGTGAAGCTAACTCGCTGTACCGGGAGCATAACTTGGTGCTAAGAGAAGCAATTTAGTATGTATCTTAGTGCCGGACGCAGTAACTTCTTGCTGGAATTAAATGGTCGATCGTCAAACCGTTCCAGAACGTTACCACCCTTTTTCAGATTCGAACGGATAAGTCAATAGCTTCAGCTATCCCTATATTCCGAGAGTCAATCCAGGTATTCCGGGTGTAAATACGCCGAACTTTATTGGAAATTGACACCTTAATTAATTGTTTAAATATCAAAATAGAGCGTCAAACCGTTTGTGAATTTACCGATTGCTGTAAACTGAACCGCTTTACGGAAGACCTTACCCTGCGAAAAAATAACCCGCTGTATCGAGAATGTATCTTCGTGATCAGAGAAAGAAATTGGTCTTCATTTCAGTGACGGGCACTTTAACTCCATGTATGACTTAGAAGATCGAAGGTCAAACCGTTCGCGGAAGTTACCACCATCTGTGGCAACCGAACGGCTATGTCAATAGCTTCACGCTTCCAGTGATTCCGAGAGTCGATTCAGTTCTTGCTGAAGTAAATGTGCTGAATGTTATTGCCAATAGACACCTTAGTTCACGGTTTGAATTGTAAAGGAGAGCGTCAAGCAGCTTGAGATCAAGGCCAATTGATATAGAGTCAAACACATTACAGATGGCCTTACCTTCGGAGAAGTAAACAGGGCGTTTCGAGGGTATAACATCGTGTTCAGAGAAAGAAATTGATCCTCATTGGTTCTCATGCCGAGAATTTAGATGTCTATTGCCAATTCTGTACAGTGGATGTGTTCCTAGAATGCCTCATTTGACACTCGGCATACCAGGATAGGTGAAAACATTGACTTAGCCGTTCGACACCCAAAGAAGGTGGTCACGTTCCCGAACCGTTTGACACTCGACCTTCTAATTCGTACTTGAAATTATTGTGACCGTCAGTAAAATGTATACTAATTTCTTCCTCTGAGTACCATGTTATACTCTCGATACGTCGCGTAAGGCTGTCAGAGGGTAAGGTTTTCAGTAAACCCTTTGACTTCATACCAATTGGTAACGCTCTCAAGCGGATAGACGCACTACTTTCATATTCACACCGCGAATTAAGGTGACTTATGCCAATTCTGTTCTGCGGATTTACTCACGGAATACCTGGTTTATCTCTCGGAATTATACGATAAGTGTTGCTATTGACTTATCCTTACGCCTCTCGTATAGGGTGGTATCGTTCGCAAACTGTTTGACACTCTACTATAATATTCAGACCATGAATGAAGGTGTTTATTACCTATACCGTTCAGCGGATTCACTCCAGGGATATCTGGATTGACTTTCGGAATCGCAACTCTTGGTGAAGCTATTGAGTCAGCCGTTCGACTCTGAAAGATGGTGGTAACGATCTCGACCGGTTTGACAATGAATCTTCTAATTCCGGCACGATGTTAAGGTGCCTGCCACTAATATGCATATAAATTTGTGTATCTGATCTCCGAAGTTATACTCTCGATACAGCGTATTATGTTCTCAGAAGGTAAGGTATCTTTTAAATATTATGTCGTTATGCCAATTGGTAACGTTCTCAAACGGTTTTACGTTTTACTTCAATATTCACACCGTAAATTACGGTGTCTATTGTCAATACCGTTCAGCGGATTTCTTCCTGGAATACCTGATTTGGCTCTACGGAATCACAGGGTAGCTGAATCTATGGACTCAGGCGTTCGACTCCAAGCAAGGTGGTAACGTTCCCGAATGGTTTGACACTAGATTTTCTAATACATACATGAAATTAAGGTACCCATCACAAAAATGTATACTAATTTGTATCTCTGATCACGAATTTATACTGTCGAGACGGCGGGTTATGTTCTGGGTAGGTAGGACCATCGGCAAAATCTTTTGAATTTACACCAATTGGAAACGTTCTCAAACGGTTTGACACTCTACTCTAATATTCAAACCTTGAACTAAGGCGATTGATGCCAATTCTGTTCAGCGGATTTGCTCCCGGAATAACTCAGTTGACTCTTGGACTCGTGGAATAGGTGAAGATATCGTCTTACCCGTTCGTTCCTCCAAGCGGGTTGTATCGATATGGAACGGCTTGACAGATCGACCTTCTGATTCATACATAAAATTATGGTACCCGTCACAAAGTTACATACTAATTTCCTGGTCCGAATATGAAGCCATACTCTCGCTGCAGCGGGTGAGGTTCGCGGAAGGTTCGGCCTTCTGTAAAACGTTTGACTTTATAACAATCGGAAACGTTCACAAAGGGTGTGGTGCTCTACTTTAATATCCTCTCCGCGTACTATGGTATCTACTAGCAATACTGTTCAGAAAATTTATTCCAGGAACACCAGGTTCGTTTATCCGAATCGCAGAATAAGTGAAGCTACTGACATAGCTCTGCGACTCTCGAAGAATCTGATAACGTTATCGAATGGTTTGACCCTACATCTTCTAATTCATACATGAAAAAGATGCTGTCCGTCTGCTAAAATGTCTCCTAATTTGCTTCCGTGAGCACTGTGCATAATGTGCCCTACAGCTGGTTTGGTTCTAGGAAGGGAAGGCGTCTGGTAAGGTATATGACGTAATAATAATTGGTAACGTTCACCAACGGTTTGACGCTGTACACAAATATTCATATAGTGATTTGAAGTGTTGATTGCCAATACAGCTCAGCGAATTTTCTTCTGGAATATCTGATTTGCCTCTCGGAATCTCAGGATAGCTGCAGCTATTGACTCAGTTTTGCGACCTTCAAATAAGGTGATAACGTTCGTTTGACACTCGATCTAGTAATTCATTCATGAAATTAAGGAACCCGCCACTCTAATGTATACTAATTTGTTTCTCATATCAGGAAGTTATACTCTCGATACTGAGGGATATGCTCGCGGAATGTAACGTATTCTGTAAAAGAATGACTTTGGAACAATTGGTAATATTCCCCGCCGATTTGACATCCCACTTTAATGTTCATGCCAAAAATTTAGGTGTCTATTGTCAATGCTGCACAGCGGATGTACTCCTACTATTTCTGGTTTAACTTTCGAAATCACAAATATAGGTGAAGCTATTGACTTAACTGTGAAACTCTCAAAAATGGTGGTACCTTTCTCAAACCGTATGACCCTCGATCTTCTTATTCAACATGATATTATGGTGCCCGTCACTAAAACGTGAAATCATATGCTTCTCCGAAAACGAAGTCATACTCTCGATACAGCTGCTTATCTACGCGGATGGTAAGGCCTTCCACCAAAAGTTTGTCTCTATACCTATAAATATCGTTCATCAACGGATTGACGCTCTACTGTAATATTATAGCCAGGAATAAATGTGTTCAGTGCCAATTTAGTACAACGGATTTACTCACGGTATATCTGGTAGGCCTCTCAGTATTACAGTATCGCTGATGCTTATGACTTAGCTGTTCGAACGGGAAAAAAGGTGGTATCGTGCTCGAACGTTTTAACCTTCGATCTTCTATGTCATACGTGAAACTATGGCGGCCGTTACTAAAATGTGTACTATTTTGTATCTCTCATTACGAAATTATATTCTCGATGCGCGGATTAGGTACTCTGAGTGTATGGTCTTCAGTAATACTTTTGTCATTACACTAATAGTGTAAGTTCTACAATGGTTTGACTCTGTTCATTAATATTTAAACCGTGAACTAAGGTGTCCACTGCGTATAGTGCACACCGCATTGACTCAGAGAATACCTGGTTGGACTCTCACAAGCACAGGATAACTGAGGCTACTGACTTGGCCTTTCGAATCTCACAGAACGTGGTAACGTTCTCGCTCAATTTGTCCATCGATCATCCCCTTCATGCTTGAAAATAAGGTATCCCGCTGCCAATATGTCTACTAATTTGTTCCATTGAACTCCAATCATGCCATTCGCTGCAGTGGGACGGGTCCTCTGAAGGCAATGCCTTTGGTTAAAATTTTGATACTATAGCAATAAGTAACGATCTACAACAGTTTGGTTCTGCACATTAATACACATACCGTGAATTAAGGTATCTACCGCCAATACTGTTCAGCGGATTGACTCCGCGAATACGTGACTTTGCTGTCGGGATCATAGGATAGGTGATGCTATTGAATTAGCCGTTCCACTCACAATGAAGATGGGAACTTTCCCGAACGGTTTGACTCCCTATTATTCTATTTCTTCATGAATAATAGGTACCCGTCTGCTAAAATATCTACTAATATGTATCCGTCAGCACTAAGCGTGACACTCGCTACTGCGTGATATATTCTAGGAAGGAAATGTATTCAGTAAGAAGAAGGACTTTATACCGATTAGTAATGTTCTCCGACGGTTTAACTACCTTCTTTAATATTCATAACTTAGATTAAGGTGTCCATTGCCGATACTGAATAGCGGATTCATTCCCGGAATACCCGGTTCGAGTCACGGAATCACAGGATGCCTGATGCTAATGACTTAGATGTGCGAATCGCACAGAAAGTAGTACCGAACTGGATCAGTATGCCTATTGATATTCTTATTCATACATGAAATGAAGGTGCCCGTCACTATATGGAACAGTATGTTGTTTCCATGTACACGAATTTGGACTATCTATACAGCAGCTTAGGATATCGGATGGTAAGGTCTTTGGTAAAACTTTGACGCTATACCAAATGGTAACGTTCGACAAAGATTCGACACTGCACTTCTATACATATACTTGGCAGAAGGGTGAATATCGCCAATACTGTACAGTGGATTTACTCTGGAAATACGTGGTTTGGCTCTCGGATTCTCAGGATGGATGTGGCTATTGACATAGACGTTCGACTCTCACTGACGGTGACAACAGTTTCGAACGTTTTGACCCTCGATCTTCTAATTCATGCACGAAACTATGGTGCTCGTCACTAAAATTTGTACTAGTTCGTACATCTGAACACTGTTATACTCTCTATACAGCGGGTTGGATTCACCGCAGGTAAGGCTCTCGGTAAAAGTTTGATTCGGTTCAAATTGGTAACGCGCTACAACGGTTTGATGCTCTGCTTTGATATTCATACCGTGAAATAAGCCGTATATTGAGAATACTGTACAGCGCATTTACACCCGGAATACCTCATTTGACATTCGGAATTACAGGATAGGTGAAGCTATTGACTTAGTCGTTCTAGTCTCAGTGAAGGTGGTAACGATATCAAACAGCATGACGCTCGACCTTATTTTTCACACACGAAATTATGGTCCGCATCACTAACATGTGTACCAGTGTGTATCCGTAATCACGTATCTATACCCTCGATACAGTGGGTTAGCATCTCCGACGGTAAGGCATTCGGTAATACGTTTGGCTATATTACAATTGATAACGTTCTCACACGATGTGACGCTCTATTTTAATAATCACAACGCCAATTAGGGTTTCCAATGCTAATACATATCCGCGGATTAACTCCCGCCATTCCTAGTTTGATTATCGAAGTGGCAGGGTATGTGAAGCTTTTGACTTAGCCGGTCGACACTCAAATAGGGTTATAACGTTCTCGAACGGTTTGACCATCGATCTGCTTATTCATTCATGAAGTTAGCGTGTCCGCTGATGAAATGAACACTAATTATTCCCTCCTAGCACGAAGTTGAACTCTCGATGCAGCAGGTCAGTTTTTCGGAAAGTATGGTCTTTTGTAAAACGTTTGACTTTATACCAATTGGTAACGCTCTGAAACGGTATGACGGTTTACTGTAATATTCAAACCGCGAATTAATCTGTCTATAGCCAATACTTTATAGCGGATTTACTCCAGGAATGACTGGCTATACTCTCGAAATTAAAGGATAGGTGAAGCTATTGACTTAGTCGTTCGTCTCTCGCAGAAGGTTGCCTCCTTCTCGAACGGTTTGAACGACGGTCTTCTAATTCATACACGAATTTAAGTAGACGTCACTATGTGGTATAATAACGTGATTCCATAATCATGTTGCTATACTCTCGATATGGCAGGTTAGCTTCTCGGACGATAAGTCATTCGGTAAAACGTTTTTCTTTATACGAAATAGTTACGTTCCCACACGGTTTGACGCTCCATTTTAATATTCTCTCCGGGTATAATGTATCTTGGGCCAATACTCGTCAGCGAATTTAGCCTCGGGTTACCTGATTTGACTCTCGGAATCACTGGATATGTGGAGCTATTTTCTTATCTGCTCAACTCTCAACGAATGTGTCATTCTCGAACGGTTTGGCACTCGATATTCTAATTCATACATGAATTTAAGGTGCCGTCACTAAATTGTATACCAATGTGATTCCCTAAACACGTAGCTATACTCTCGATACGGGCTAGCTTCTAGAACGGTAAGACCTTCGGTAAAACGTTTGACTTTATTGCAACTGGAAATATTCTCAAACTGAGTGACGCTCTATTTTAATATTCAACCGGTGGAGTAAGGTGTCCATTTCCAATACAGTTTTTATACTCGGATTACGAGTATTTTATATATTTAATACGGATTTACACTCTCGATAGATCTGGTTAGTATTTCGGAGGGAAAGGTCTCAAGTAAGACGTTTGTCTTTATAACAATAGGTAACGTTCACAAACGGTTTGACATTCTACTTTACCATTCAAACCGTGAATCAAGGCGTCTATTGGCAATACCCTTCCAAAAAGTTACCGCCTTCTATCAGAGTCGAACGGCTGAGTCAATAGCTACACTTAACCTGTGATTCCGAGAGTCAAACCACGAATTCCGGGAGCATATCCCCTAAACCGTATTGGCAATGGATACCTTAATTCACGGATTGAATGTTAATGTAGAGCGTCAAACTGTTTATGGGCATAACCAATTGGTACAACGTCAAACGATTTACTGTAGACGTTACTCGCCGAAAAATTAACCCGCTCTATCGGGAGTATAGCCTGGTGTTCAGAGGATCCGAAGGGTAAAAATTTTAGCGCTGTGCACCTTAATTTCATGAATGAAGCAGCAGATCGAGTGTCAAAGAATTCGTCAATGTTATCACCCTCTCTGAGATTCGACCAGCTAATTAAATAGCTTCGTTTGTCCTGTGATTCTGAGAGTCATACCATTCATTCCCTGAGTAAATCTACAGAACAGTATTGGGAATTGACACCATGATTCAAGCTTTGAATATTAAAATAGAGCGTCACACCGTGTGAGGACGTTACCAATTGCGATAAAGTTAAACGATCTACAGTAGGGTGGACCACCCGCGGATCTCACCCGCTTCATCGAGGGGTTCACTTCGTGGCCAGAGAACAAAATTGGTACTCAATTCGGTGGCGGACACCATAACTTCATGTATGAATTAGAAGATCGTGAGTGAGACAGTGCGGGAACATAACTGCCATCCATGCGAGTCGAGCGGCTAAGTAAATCGATTCACAATATCTTCTGATTCCGAAAGTAAAACCAGATATTCCTGTAGCAAATGCGCTGTACATTATTAGCAATGGACACCGCAATTCACGGAATGTATAATAAATCCGGCCGTTAACCCACTGTTGAACACACCATATTCAAGTAGGGTTAAATTTCTTACAGAACGCCTAACCCTCCGTATATCTGATCCCCTGTATCGAGAGTACAGCACCGTGTTCTGCGGTACCAACCAGTATACATTTTAGTGACGAGCTCCATAGTTTCAAGTATGAATTAGAAGATCGGGGGTTAAACCAATCGAGAACGTTGCAACCTTCTGAGCGAGATGGACCGCTAAGTAAATATCTTCACCTATCCTGTGATTCGAAGAGACAAGCGAGGTATTTCGGCAGTAAGTTGGCTCATGAGTACGGGAAATGGACACCTTATTTCACGGTTTGAGTAGTCATGTAGAGCGTGGAGCTGTTTCTGATCGTCGACAATTGGTATAATGTCATACAGTATACCGATGGCCTTACCTTCAGAGAAGCTAACCTGCCGATGCGAGGGTATAACTTCGTGTTCTGCGAACGAAATTAGTCTTCATTTATGTGACTGGCGCCGTAATTTCACGAATGAATTGGAAGATCGAGCGTCAAACCGTTTGAGTACTTTACCATATTATTTGCGAATCTAAAGGCTGAATGAATAGCTTCACCGTATCTGATGGATCCGGGAGTCAAACCAGGAATTCCGGGAGAAAGTCTGGTAAAGTGTTATAGCAATACACACCATAATTCGAGGATTGAATATTACAGTAGAGCGCCAAACCATTTCGGAGCGTTGCCAATTGGTATGAGGTCCATCGCTTTACCGATGGCCTTACATTTCGCGAACCACACCGGCTTCATCGAGAGTATAAGTTCGTGTTCAGAGCAAGAAATTAGTATTCATTTCAGCGACGAGCACCTGAACATCATGTACGGATTAGAAGATGGAGGGTCAAACCGTTCGAGACCGTTGCCACCTCGAGTGAGATACGAGCATCTAAGTCAATGACTTCACCGATCCTGTGATTCCGAAAGTCAAACGAGATATTCCGGGAGTAGATGCTCAGTATTGTCAATAGATACCTTCATTCTCGGTTTGCATATTGAAGTCAATGCGTTCGAAAGCGATACCAATTGGTATAACGTCAAACGCTTTATCCAATAACTTATCTTCGCAGAACCAACCACGAACTTGCGATAGCCTACCATAGTGTTCAAAGAATCAATCTAGTAAATACTTTAGTAAACGGACACCATAGTAGCATGTATGAATAGGAACCACCAGAGTCAAACCTTTCGAGAACGATACCAACCTTTTTCGGAACACTACGGCTAATTGCACAGTTTTACATATCCCGTTATTACGTGGGTCAAATCAGGCATTCCGGGAGTCAATCCACTTTGCAGCATTACCAATGGACATCTTAGTTCACGATACGGATATTGATGTCGAGAGTGTAACCCTTCGAGACCGTTATCACTTGTTATGCAGTCGAAGCTTTTACAGCAGACCTTCCCTTCCGAGGAACAACACCCACCGAAGCGAGAGTATAAATTGGTGTTCAGAGAAACAGTTTGGTATACATTTTAGGGGCGGTACCTTTAATTTCATGTGTGAAATAGAACTTCGGGCGTCGAGCAGTTCGAGAACGTTACTACACGAATTTAGAGTCGAACGGCTAAGTAAGAATGTTTCACCAGTCCTGTAACTCCGAGAGTAAACCAGGTACTCCAGGTGAAAATCTGTTGTACAGTATCGGCATTATTACCCTACTTCGCGGTGTAATTATTAAAGTACGGGGTCACACAGTTGTACAACGTTACCTATTTGTATGGAGTCTCCCTTTTCACCGAAGGACGTACACCTCCGAAAAAGTAACCCGCTGTATCAGGACTATGACTTCGTGGCCAGTGGAGCAAAATAGTACAAATTTTAGTGACGGGCACCTTAATTTCATCTAGGAATCAGAATATCGAGGGTCATATCGCTCGTGAACATTAGCACCCTCATTGGGAGTCGAACGGCTAAATCAATAGCATCATCTATCCTGTAACACCGAGAGTCAAGCCATGTAATCCGGGTGGAAATACGATAAACAGTTTTGGCAAGAGTCACCATAGTTCCCGCTATGAATAATAATGCGTACCGTCAAACCGTTGTTGATCGTTACCAATTGCTACAGAATCAAACTCTTTACCGAAGGCCTTACCTTCCGAGAAGATAAGCCGCTGTGTCGAGAGTATAGCTATGTGTTTATAGGCACACATTAGTATACAATTAGTGACGTCACCTTAAATTCATGTATGAATGAGAAATTCGATGGACAATCCGTTCGAGAACGCTACCACCGTCCATGAATGTCGAACGGCTAGGTCTATTGCTTCACATATTCCGTGATACCGGGAATCAATTCTGATAATCCGGGAATAAGACCGCTGAAGTTTATTGGCAATTGACCCCATAATTCACGGTATGAATATTAATGTAGAGAGACAAACCGATGGAGGACAATACCAATGCGCATAAAGTCATTCCTTCTACTGTATACCTTATCTTCCAAGAACCTAACCCGCTGTAGGGAGTGTCCTGCTTATTGTGCACGGAAACAAATTAGTAGACCTATTAGCGCACGAACACCACATGTTTGTGTGTAAACATCATGATCGAGAGTCAATGCGTTCATGAATGTTACCACCATTCTTGATAGTCGGACAGCTAAGTTCAAATCTTCACCTATCTTGTGACTCCGGGAGTCAAACCTGGAATTCAAGAAATAAATCCGCTGAAGAATATTGGCATTTGTCACCTCAATTCTCGGCTTGAATATTACAGTAGGTGGTCATACCGTTTGAGAGCGTTACCAATTGATATAAAGTTAAACGTTATAGTGAAGACCTTTACCTACAAAGGACTATTACTTCTTGTATCGAGCATATAACATCGTGTTCAGAGAAACAAATGAGTAAACATTTTAGTGACGGGTTAGTTAATTTCATCTATTAATTAGAAGATCGAGTGTCAAACCGATGAAGAACGTTACGGCCCTCTATGAGATTCGGGCGACTAAGTCTATTTCTTCTTTGAGAGTCGAACGGCCAAGTCAGTAACTTCACCTATCCTGTGCTTGCGAGAGACAAACCAGGTATTCCGGGAGTACATCCACCGTAGAGTACTGTCCATACACATCATAATTCACGGTATATATGTTATGACACTGAATCAAACCTACGGAGAAAAATATCAGTTAAAATTAAAAAATACTTTTTACACAATGCCTTACCTTCCGAGAAACTAACTCACTGTAGCGAGTGTCTAGCTTAGTGATCGCAGGAACAAATGGGTAGACATTTCAGAAGTCCGTCACTTCAGTTTTACGTATGAATACCAAAATCGAGAGTCAATCTCTTCAAGATCGTTAGCATCTTTATTGAGACACGAACGGCTAAGTCTATGGCTTCACATACCATATGATTCGGAGAAGCAAACCAGGTTGCCGGGAGTAAATCGGCTGGACAGTATTGAGAATCGGCACCTTAATTCACCATTTTAATATTAAAGTAGAAAGTCAATACACCGGAGAACATTATCAAATGGTATAAAGTCAAGATTTTACCGGATACCTTGCCTTCCAAGAACATACGCCGCTGCAGCAAATGTCATGCTCAACGCTCACGGAAACCAATCAGTAGACTTTTTAGCAGACGCACCGCTTAGTTGCATGTATGAAAAGCACAGACGGATAGTCAAACCGTTGCAGAACGATTCCACATTTTTTTAAAGCCCCACATCTAGTTCAATAGCTTCTCGTATTCAGTGATGGCGAGAGTCAGACCACGTATTTTAGGCGTAAATGTGGTGAACAATATTGGCAATGGAAATCGTGATACACGGCATGAGTATTATGGTTGAGAGTCAAATCGTCGGAGAACATTACCAATTGGAATAAAGTCATTCTTTTTAACATACACTTTACATTCCGTTATCGCAAGCCGTCGTAGCGATTGCCATGCTTAGTGCACACGGAAACAAATTAGTAGACATATTAGCAGGCGGACACCTTTTCTTCATGCATGAACATAATAATCGGGAATCAAGCCCATCGAGGACGATCCCTTCATCTTTGGGAGTCGAACGGCCAGGTCAATAGCTTCACCTCTACTTGTGATTCCGAGAGTCAAGACAGGAATACTGGGAGTAAGCCCGCTGAAGAGTTCTGGCGATGGACACCATATTTCACGGTTTGAACATTAAAATAGAGTGTCAAACCGTTTGGGAACATTACCAATTGCTATAAATTCAGACGCACTACCGAAGACCATACCCTCCAAAAAAATAACCCGCTGTATCGAGAGAGTAACTTCGGTTCAGAGAAAGAAATTAGTATTCATTTCAGTGACGGGGACCTTCATTTCACTATGAATAAGAAGATCGAGCGTCCAACCATTCGAGAAAATTACCGCCTTCTTCGAGATTGAGATCTAACTCAATAGCTTCACTGATCTAGGGAATCGGATAGTCAGTCCATGTATTCCTGGAGTAAATTCGCTGAACAGTACTGCCAATAGACACCTTAATTCACGGTATGAATAGAAAAGGAAAGCGTCAAACCGTTTGAGACCAACCGTCAAGCCTACACCGTTCAGCGCATTTACTCCTTGATTACCTGAATTGCCTCTCGGAATCAAGGGATAGGTGTAGCTGTTGACCTAGAAGTGTGACATTCATGGAAGGTGATAACGTTCTCTAACGGTTTGACGCTCGGTCTTCTTATTCATACATGAAGTTATGGTGCCAGCCACGCCGTTATATGCTCGATACAGCGGGTTAGCATCTCTGGTGGTTAGGCCTTCGGGAAAGAGTTTGACTCTACACGAATACGTTACGTACTTCTGCGGTTTGACTCTCTACTTTAATCTTCATTGCGTGAATTAAGGTGTCTATTGCCATATTTGTTGAGCGTATTTACTGCTGGAATACACGGTGTCACTCTCGGAGTCACAGGATAGCTGAAACTATTGATTTACCCGTTCGACTCTCAAAGAAGCCATTCTGTTATCTGTTCCAATCTCAAGGAAGGTGATTACATTCTCGAACCGTTTTTCCCTGGATCATCGAACTCACACATGATATTATGGTGCCCGTCACTAAAATCTAAACTAATCGAATCTAACTAGCTTCTATGAACACGAATTTGTACTCTCCGTGCAGCGGGTTAGCTTTAGGGAATGTGAGGTCTTCGGTAAAATATTTGAGGCTATACGAATAGATAAAGCTGTACAACGGTTTGATGCTCTGCTTTGATATTCATACCGTGAAATAAGCTCTCTTTTTCCAATACTGGTTAGCGGAATAGTCCCGGAAAAGCTGGTATGACTCACGGAATCACAGGATAGGTGAAGCTATACCCCTAGGTTATCGAATATCGTAGAAGCTGATAACGGTCTCGAACTGTGGTGTTACCCACGACCTTCTAATTCATACATGAAATTAAGATGCCATGAGTATAATGCATTCGATTGTGATTCTTTAACCAGGAAGTTATACTCTTGATACAGTGGGTTAGTTTTTCGGAGGGAAAAGTCTTCGGTAAATCGATTAACTTCATGCCAATTGGTAACGCTCTCAAACAGTCCGACACTCTACTGTAATTGCTATACCGTGAATTAAGGTGTCCATTGCCAACAGTGTATAGCAGATTGACTACTGGAACACCTGGTTTGCTACCCGGAATCGCAGGATACGTGAAACTATAGACTCATCAGTTCATCTCACACAGATAGTTGCAACGTCCTCGATTGATACGTAACTCGATCTCCTAATTCATACATGAAATTATGGTGCCGTCACATAGTTGTATACTAATGTGTTTCCCGAAACACGTAGCTATACCCTCGATACGGCGGGCAAGCTTCGCGGGCAGTAACGCCTTCGATAAAACGTTTGACTTCATACAAATAGGTAAGGTTCTCACACGGCGTGACGCTCCATTTTAATTTCCAATCCGCGAATTAAGTTGTCTATTACTAATACTGGCCAGCGGGTTTAATCCCAAAATGACTGCATTGACTTTCGGAATCACAGGACAGGTGAAGCTAGAGACTTAATTGCTGGAAAATCATAGAAAGAAGTAAGGGCTGTGAACTGCTTTACCCTCGATCTTCTAATTTCTACATGACAATAGTGGGCCCGGAACAGGAATGAATACTAACTTCTTTCTTTGAACACGAAGTTATACTCTCGATACAGCGTGTTAGGTTCACTGAGGGTAGGTCCTTCGGTGAAACCTTTGACATTATACAAGTAGGTAACGATCTGCAAGTGTTAGACCCTGTACTCCAATGTTCAAACCGTGAAATAAGGTGTCCATTGCCAACAGTGTACAGCCTATTGTATCCCGTAATACCTGGTTTTGTTACCGGAATAACAGGATAGGTGAAGCTATTGACTCAGCCGTTAGAACATCAAAGACGGAGGAATCGTTCGCGAGCAGTTTGACGCGCGGTCTTCTTATTCATACATGAGTTTGTGGTGCCCAGCAGTAAAATGAATACTTATTTGCTTCACTGTACAGGATATTATATCCACGGTACTGGGCCTTATGTTCTCAAATGGTAAAGTATGCGGAGAAGAGTATGACGTTATACCAATTGGTAACATTTTCAAACGGTTTGACTCTCTACTTTGATA